>NC_049203.1:7855494-7860494 GCF_013347855.1 Anguilla anguilla
CATTACATGCAAAGGATATGCGACACAGTACTAAAAATGACTAATTGCATTTACATAACATTAATATTCATCAAACTGTGAGTTCAAATAGGGTCTCTGGGGTGGTTGCAGAAGTCCTTATAGTGGTGTGCCTGGCAGTATAACAGTAATATCAATAATTATATAAATACTTGTTTCAAAAGCCTCTTGATTGAATAAATCAATGTCCCATTATTTTTCAGACTGTCACTTTTATAATAAAAATACATTTCCCAAATTGGTTTTGTGTTTATCTCATTATTACTTGATAAAAGTAAAAATAAAATAAAATAAATAAAAAATAAAAAACAATGAAAAAAAGACCCACATGTTTTATATAGACATCAAGACTGCAGCGGGTTCTACTGTGGTAAAGTAATGCCTCTCCCACATGCTCACCATTAGACAAGGCCCTTGTGCCAGTGCACATGTAGTACAGTGTGGGATCAGAGCAATCCCTGGCCCCGTGAGCCGATATGCTGCATCGCCGCTCTACACAAACAGTCTCCAAGCCTTAACCAGAAACCTGATTGAATTGCATTGCCGCCCCGGTTGTCCACAGTTGAGGGGTCATTCGTGCTAACTCAAGAAGTTGACTATCGGGGGTGTGAATGCCTGCGCCGCGCGCTAACGGGCTTAGTGCAGTCACTGGCAGCCGGCGTTGGAATCTCTCCTGCTTTTGGAGCGAGGGAAGTCTGCGGGGAGCGTAGCGAGACGTGCAGGGAATGCTGGGTATCAGAACAACAAGTGCAGCCCACAGGAAACCCAGTTTTTTTTTTTTTTTTTAATTCCAGGGGGAAACTGGCATGCTGTCGGCTCTCCAGTTCTCACAAGTAAAGAGCTGCTCTCTCTCTCTCTCTCTCTTTCTCTTGCTCTCTTCAATGTGAAAGAGAGAAGACGGAACAACCTCCGGTGTGCTGGGGGTCTTCACCTGGTGGTTGTCTTGCCCTTAGCTGTCTGAGGGACCGGACCAGCATGCAGATGCACTGACTCTGGTACTGAGCCAAGCAGTGGAGCTCTTCTGGTTATCCCAAGTCACCCTAGGAAACCCTTACCTGATAAATCAAATCCAATGGCTTTATTAAATGTATCATTTCACTGGTACCCAATATTTAAGACAGTGGTTGATATTTATACAGATTTTCCTGAACCTGCTGTAAGATCAGATATAAATATATTTGATGTAATATATTTTTGATCTGAAATAATAATTAGTTAGGGTGCAAACGTCAATGCTTCCACCACGTTCTCCACAATAAGGCATACGCGTATGTCAGGAGCACTCACCCGTTTACCGTTCATACTCTCTAAGAAGCTAATGCAGAATTGAGTAGGGAGATAATTTAAATTGATTCCAATTTATTTTATTTTAATTTATTACAAAATAAGCAAAGGATCTCACATTTGCTGAGAGAGAGGGGACTGCGCTTGACGCATTGTTTGATGCCAAAAAAGACACTAGAGCCAGTCGTGCCACCGACATCCTTCTTTTCCCTGGGTGGCCTGAAACAAGCTATTTAAAAAGTGTTAATTAGTGTTGCTTTATATGTTAAAATAGTTCAAGTGTTCAGGATTATATTTGAGCATTGCCAATATATGTGTATATATATATGCAAATGACACTACAAAGTGTCCGTAGTCTAATTGGCATTCATTCATTTATAGGGGGATGCATATATTACTTTTTTTCATGTTTTGCAAAGTGCTAGATTTCTCATGAATGTATTTTGAACATTGGTACGATGGTGAAATTGTGGCGCATGACTCTGTGGGTGCTGAGGGTAATAAATCCAACCCGATTGCGGGTTATTGCTTCTTCACCTTCGATAACGCCAGGTCCGTGGAAACAGATTATAACCATTTAGATTCACGGGTAAAAGCTTGTTGTCAAACGCATCACATCTGGAAATGGAAATGCGATTTGTTACGTGGAACCCAGGGCTGACATGATTCTGGAGGGGATCAGGGGGGAGGAGAGAGGTGGGGGGGGGGAAGGGGGGGGGGGGGGATAAGAGGATCAAACCTGGATAGGCTACCTTGCACGAACATGCAAATACAAAAAACAACACTCAACAAGAATATCCGTTTACAATCGCCGATAAATGAAACAGAACAATATTACGTTCATGTGTGGCATAAAATAAAATAAAAAGTTGTCTGTTTTGTTCACGATTGACTTTGACTGGAAGAAGAAGAGAATGAGACGCTTTCAGCACTGTCAGCCCAGTGCAGCCAGCTCGCCTCACACATATCCTGTAATCCTGTTACACAGCTGAGTTTTGACTCCAGAAAGTGAGGCGACCGCGTCTGGCTAAAGTCTTCCAGCTGGGACTGGGAACCCCACGCGTGCAGACAGCCGCGTCCTGGCCACACCTGGACACCTGCTGCTAAGCAACACGCCAGGCAGCGGGAAGGTCGACAGAGTCGCCCGCAGAAAGAATTCTGGGTAGGATCCGGGGGGGGGGGGCATTTTAAAAAAATCTTCACTATAGCCAGAGGAGGACAGAGTGCACATTTATCCCTAATTTTACCTCACTGAAGATTTCTCGTCCTCTTGTGAGAAAATCACTTACAGCGTATGACAGGGATACTCAGATCTGCCTCTCAGGACCAGTACAACTGGCGCTTTTCATTCCTACCGTCTGATCAGGGACTGATTTAAACCGGACACACCGGGTGAGTGTAATCTCTGGCCGTTCGGTGACAGTACTGGGCTACGGACTATCGAGCAGAACAGAAGACCAGCGGCAGTACTGACCTCGAGGGCCAGATTTCGGTATCCCTGTTACATGACATCTAGGTTATACAGTATGTAACTACTGTGTCGCAGCGCTGTACAGATGAAGAGGAACGGGATGTTTTTTCTTTCCACGCGTGCAGTTGGGATGGGATGGAGTCAGATTGGGCGTCTCTAATTAGATGTTTACACACGGGGGGGACAGGACGTGTGGGAAATCATGAGGGTTGAGTTCCAGGGGGGGAAAGGGTCAGGTACGTCAGAGGCATCCCTTGCCATCTCTTTAGACGTATGTAGCCTGCCAAAAGAAAACATAAATGTTGGCGCCATATACATGATTGATTCTCAATATTTGTATTCATTCATTTATCAATTCATTAATCTTTTATTGATACACCTGCTGCTGCCCTGCCTTTGCAAAGACAGAATCCATGGTTTCGCCTCTTTTTTATTTGTCCTTAAAAAGCCCCTCGTGTCGTATTACTATGAAATGTGATATATAAATAAAACGTATATTATTATAAATAAAACTATAATATTATTACCATCTCTAGTGGCGGTTGGCGCGTTCACAGCTTTCTGCACGGTCCTGTTTGTCCCTGTCAGCTCAGTGAGTAAAGTCCATTTCAGCCGGTTCAAGAGCACTGGAAGCACAAATTTAACTGGCGAGGGAGAAAAGAGCTCGGAGCGGGAAATGGTCTCCGGTTTTTAAGTGCTTTTTGTAGCGCTCTTTCTGCGAGCCAGCAGCAAGATTCAGGAGGGAAGTGAAGGGAAGTCTGTGGTGCGGTGTGTTCTTTGTGTGAGTTCTGTTCCTGTCCGTCACGCGGACACAGCATCCGCTCGGCCTCTCGAGCCGAATGAACTGGAAGCTCCTACCGTGCTGTCATGCTGTCAGCCGTCAGACAAAACCGCTTCCGTCTAGAGGGAGCATCGAGATGGAATTTTGGTATTGGCTGGTTTAAAATAATCACCCGGCCTTGTTTACAAAATAGATAATGGTACTGTGAAATGCTCCAATGCAAGAAATTGCAAGATTTCGAAAATGATAAACAGTGTTTATCGTACCTTCTAGAGAGAACTATGATGTGACCAGGAGTAAAGTATAATAAACCCAAAACCACAAACACAAACGAAAGTGTAAATATCGTCACTTAGAAAAAACACAGCTGGTTAGTTTTTAGTTAAGAGGCTTTGCACAAAACTCTTTGTGAGAGTTTGCAGCGTGCAGAGAGGAGATGGTGAGTGTTTGCAGCGTGCAGAGAGGAGATGGTGAGTGTTTGCAGCGCGTAGAGAGGAGATGGTGAGTGTTTGCAGTGCGTAGAGAGGAGATGGTGAGGGTTTGCAGTGTGTAGAGAGGAGATGGTGAGGGTTTGCAGTGTGTAGAGAGGAGATGATGAGAGTTTGCAGTGTGTAGAGAGGAGAAGGTGAGGGTTTGCAGTGTGTAGAGAGGAGATGGTGAGGGTTTGCCGTGTGTAGAGAGGAGAAGGTGAGGGTTTGCAGTGTGTAGAGAGGAGATGGTGAGGGTTTGCCGTGTGTAGAGAGGAGATGGTGAGAATTTGCAGAGTGTAGAGAGGAGATGGTGAAAGTTTTCAGTGTGTAGAGAGGAGATGATGAGAATTTGCAGTGTGTAATAGGGGAGATGGTGAGAGTTTGCAGTGTGTAGAGAGGAGAAGGTGAGGGTTTGCAGTATGTAGAGAGGAGATGGTGAAAGTTTTCAGTGTGTAGAGAGGAGATGATGAGAGTTTGCAGTGCGTAGAGAGGAGATGGTGAGGGTTTGCAGCGCGTAGAGAGGAGATGGTGAGAGTTTGCAGCGCGTAGAGAGGAGATGGTGAGGGTTTGCCGTGTGTAGAGAAGAGATGGTGAGAATTTGCAGTGTGTAGAGAGGAGAAGGTGAGGGTTTGCAGTGTGTAGAGAGGAGATGGTGAGGGTTTGCAGCGCGTAGAGAGGAGATGGTGAGAGTTTGCAGCGCGTAGAGAGGAGATGGTGAGGGTTTGCCGTGTGTAGAGAAGAGATGGTGAGAATTTGCAGTGTGTAGAGAGGAGAAGGTGAGGGTTTGCCGTGTGTAGAGAAGAGATGGTGAGAATTTGCAGAGTGTAGAGAGGAGATGGTGAAAGTTTTCAGTGTGTAGAGAGGAGATGATGAGAATTTGCAGTGTGTAATAGGGGAGGTGGTGAGAGTTTGCAGTGTGTAGAGAGGAGATGATGAGAGTTTGCAGTGTGTAATAGGGGAGATGATGAGAGTTTGC
>NC_049203.1:7862994-7985494 GCF_013347855.1 Anguilla anguilla
CAGCCCCCCGTTATCTCTCACTCAGACACACACACGGGACCGAAAAGGCGGGGGTGTTTAGGGGAACGATTGCGGAGAAGAGACAGGAAGCTCTGACTCCATCATTAACGCACTCGTTCGTCGCTTGGCTTTTTAGAAAAAAAAAACTTAAAAAAAAAAAAAACACACCGCAGGCGAATTACGGGTAACACACACTCAGGGAAAAGCGCTCTTCAAAAGGCATCTCAAACAGAAAGGCTTTAAGATAGGGGCAGGGAACTGTCTTAAGTGCTGTTATGAATTTTTTTTTCCCCCACAGATCATTTAAATGTTTGTTTCTCTTACCCCTTTCGTATGTTTCGGTGTCTCTGAAGAGCACCGGGTTTAATTCGGACAGGGGCGACATACCTCAGGAGGTAAGACCGATTGTCTGGCAGTCGGAGGGTTGCCGGTTCAAACCCCGCCCTGGGCGTGTCGAAGTGTCCTTGAGCAAGACACCTCACCCCTAACCCCTAACTGCTCTGGCGAATGAGAGGCATCAATTGTAAAGCGCTTCGGATAAAAGCGCTATATAAATGCGGTCCATTTAGGGTGCTTGGGTTTCTGTGGCCCTCTCAAGCCCGTGACATGGATGCCATGGATAAAGGTCGTTCCGTATCTGCGTAAGACCGCAGTTTAAACAGCTGTGATTTGATTGTTCCTCGGGACCGCGTTATAGATATACATTTTGGAGTTTATACTGTATGTTGTCTCATGTAGGGGTTGAATTAGGGGAGCCAGACTTCAGTTCGTTGAGGGCCCCGGTGTCTGCTGGAATTCGGAGCGCTTCAGCACCGGTGATTCATTTAAGCCATTGATTGGCTAAATAATCCACACGCTTTGTTCTCAAGGCTTTAATTGGCTGCTGATTTAACGGAAACCACAAACACCTGCATACTAAGCGGCCCTTCAGGACTGAAGTCCGACACGCCTGGGCCTGGAGGTACTGATGGGGAGACAGGTTTACTGCAGGCAACGTTTGATGAAACTTCACGGTTCATTGAAATGACATCAGTAATGCCCCACGGTCTTGTTTCTGCTTCGCGTTCTGTGTGGAGGGAAATGACTTTGGGGTCAGACACCTTGCAGAAATAACTGTTGCCGCAGATCCACAGTGGCTGCTGTCAACATGGCGGCCAATGTATCGCAGGGTCACAGCACACCGCTTTCCCCGCTTAATGCGGTTCAGAGCACTCAGGGCAACAGCCAATCCCGCACCTCGTCTCTTTAGCCGCGGCCAATCCCAAGGGCCGTCTCTGTGACGTGCCCTTGGGGCCGCTGCCAATCTGAGAGGAAGGGCCCTTTGTGTGCTGGCCTCGTTTTCGGCTGCTCGGGGCCCCCCCCGAGGTTCCCTTCCTCAAGCTAGGTGGGGTGTCTCTCAAATTCTTGGGCGCAGTCCTTCTGTCACATTGGCCAGGCGGGGGCGGAGTGTGCTGCTTCCACCAATCAGTCTGCGGAGTCACCGAGCAACCTCTTGAGTCCCCCCCCCCCCGCCCCCCCCACCCCCCATTCTTAGTTTGACTCCAAGCTGCCAAGATGGTGTGAGCTAAAGATCGGCAGTTTTGGGAATGGAATTTAAGATTTTTGGGAGTTAATTTGCACCTAGTATAAATTCTGGGAAAGCGATTTGCAGGGCTGTCAGTTGCGGGTTTGGCTGGCGTGGAGACTGGCGTGTGTTACTGACACGTGGGTGTTGAGAGCGGGCCCCTGGGTACTCTGGTCAAACTGCCGGCCCCACACTCAGCTGTGGGGAAGGGAGGGTGCCAGGGACTGTCAACAAATTAACGGTGAAATTCTAAAATGTACGAAGCTTGTTTAAGTCTGCTGGCATAGCACCGTGTGACAGGAAAAGGACATGCGCACACCTGCGAAACTGACGAATCTTGCTCTGGAGATACAAAAGCGGTGTGCTAATCATATCTTTCTCAGCTGACTGGGCAGTTGTGCTGCTTTAGTTTGACAGTTCCCTTTCTTCTGAGGGCGACACACAGAACAGATAAAGCAGCTCATCCATTTTCTGAGCAACTGAGCTAATATAGAGAGGTGGAAAATCAGACATGGTTTTCAACTGTGAGCTGCTATTGACAAGAGATAGGAACCTTAACTCTGGTAGCACCGGAGTTTGGTCAGAGTTTCCTCCTAGAGGGTGTTACAGTGAAGAAAATCAGGTACATTTTTCAGGCGTCTTTGGTAGTAAAACCAAAGTAAGGAATCTATAGCTATTCAAAGTTTCGTAGGGAAGCCCATATTTTGTAGCCTGTGTTTCCAAGTGGGGGACCGCAATTGCAACCCCCCCCCCCCCACCCTCTCCCCCCCGCATATGACCTACATATACTCTGAAGACTGATAGTCAACCCTTTGAAGAGTAGGCCTTTTTAAAAAAATTCTATGCCAATGTTCTAGAACTCCATTGCGTTCAGCCACCAGCAGCGATTGTCACGCCGGCATTAGAATGTTCAGCTGAGAACGTTCTAATCGCACGTTTGCGACCCGGACTCGCGACGGCCTCTCGGTCTGATGTTTTGATCACTGACTGTGCCACACGGAGTCTCAATATCTTGTGATATATCAAGATGCTCTCTGATTTTTTTTTTCCAAGGATGATCTCTCCGATAAACTCACATATTTCGAAACTCCCTCTCTCTCTCTGATATATTCAAATGGCTCTCACTCTTTCTGAAGTGTAATGGTCGCCTCTGTCTCTCTTAAATTTAAATATAGCCTCTCTCCATGTTACTCTCTGATATTTAATGATAACGCCCCCCCCCCCCCCCATATCTTTCTGATATGTAGCAATGCCGCAAATATTACTGGCAGGAGGACCCTGACAAGGAGCCTGTTGACCTTGCAGTAATGTTCTTGTTAAACCAGAGCTATTTTATATTCTGTTTGCAAGACACACACAGACGTGCACACGGACTCTCTGTCTGTCTGGCGTGTAAGTGGAATCAGTGTCTCCATTCAGTCTTGACCTCAGTATAAGAAGTGTCTTTGCACAAACTGAAGAAAGTGCTGTATTATTATGTTTTTTCTCTCTCTCTCTCTCTCTCTCTCTCTCTTTTTTTTTTTTTTTACCTGAATAGAGACCCGGTTGTCATCAGCGGGCACAATGGCAAAGTGACCAATTAAAATGAGGCTTCCTTTTCCTCTGCAGAGCTGCCAGACTGGCTGCGTGGGCCTTGTCAGAGCTCGCTCCCCAAAGCTTCGGCTGATGAAATTCTCATATGGAGGGCGAGTTAAATCCTCAATCCCATCACACGTCTACTCTGAGAAAGGGGATTGCACCCAGCCCCCACCCCCCGCCCCTCACCCCCCCCCCCCCCCCCCCCCCACCCCCCACCCCCGGGACTGTGCTATCACACAGTCAACGAAACAATTGCTGTAGTCGCCTTCACAATAAATTACAATGTATCTATAAGTACGGCGACTTAGTAATTGACACACACAGCTAAGACGTGCCTGGGATGGCTTAATATGTGTTTATTTGGTTGCATGGCTGCCCTAGCTAATTATGTAGCACTCAAGGGGAAGGAAGACCAATAAAGAGAACGGTAGAGACCATATAAGGAGACCAGCACATTCTACAAGTATGAGTGTAAGTGAACAAGAGACACGCAACACTGGTGTTCATGCTGATATGCATTTTATATTTCAATGAACAGAATCAATGATCAATTAAAACATCAGAAAATCACATGAAGTATACAGCTGTGTAATAATACAGACAATGAGGCTATGGACTAATCAGAAACAGATGCCTCTTTCCTATTTCTACATTTTTTTTTTTCCTGTGGTGGAGTTCATTGTAATTACTATATATGTGCATCCATTTGTATAAACAGCTGCTTCTACAGATGCTTCTAAATTTCATAAAAACACAACAAAATAAATACAATTCTGTGGTTTCGCGTAATTACTGTATGTGTGCAACTATTTGTATGAACAGCTGTGTCTACATGACCCTTAAACCCATCGCTAACAATAGGTTTCAGGGCAGAGGTAAGCTTAGCCGAGCAATGTGTACATTGTGTGTATTGGGGCGTGCAGAGCCAGCACTGTTAATCTTTACCTGTTGAACCAGCAAAATTATCTGTGTCTACATTCATATTCATATTTGCAGCGGATGGTGTGTCTCTTCTTCTTGCACTGTTTAATGAATGCACCTGTCAACGTGACGCGAAATGCATTAAAATGCATGTTCTGTTGTGCGCAACAAATGACTCTATTTTCATTTCCCCTTCAATGCTCAGTTTTGCTGCTAGTCTGTTCTCCTGAATATCATTGGTCAACTTTGGGAAGAAACAAAAAAAAAAAAAAAAGAACTGCACATTGTCCACACATTTTCCAAATGTGGTATTCCGATTTGGATGCACCCAAATGTGTGAATGTTTTGGTTTTGATCTGGAATTCAGGAGCCTCATTTATCCACAGTAGACAAGCACGAGAATTTAGATGAGAATATATTTAAGTATGTGTTCATCATTTTTTATCATGAAAAAGGCTTACAGAAAGACCTGTTAATCTTCCCCAGCCATGCTTTATAGCTGCGACCTCTGCTAGTAATTTGGGAGAGTACAAACATATTCTCTCGTTCTAAACACGCTAAAAATTCAAGCCGCTGCTTTTTTCCTCCCACGCTGCAGTCCACAAGTTGAGCGTGCGCAGGTATGAGAAGATGGAAGACAAATCAGGAGCAAACATTTCATTACATTTATTTAGCAGACGCTTTTATCCAAAGCGGCGTGTACAAAAGTGCATATCAAGGTCATTGGAACAACCACAAGGCACAGGTTCGATAAAGTACAATACTCATTTTGTCCAGTTATTCAAACAGGACGCGAGGCACTCAAATGACCAGAGGGGGTCGTTGGTGGGCAAAGGGACACGGTGAAATGAATCCCTCCCTCCCTCCCTCCCTCCTTCCCTTCCTCCCTCCCTCCCTCCTTCCCTTCCTCCCTCCCTTCCCAGGTGAGTCTATGGCCAAGTACCGGTTACCCCGTGGGACTGCTGGCTACAGTTGCCTCTGTGCTTCTTGCGCATGTATACAGGCATCACCTTATGTATGGAGAACAAGTACTACATGACAAAAGAAAACACTCTCAAAATAAATGTGTCAAGAACAACACATAACATGTCATTTTTTAAAACACACCTCCATGTCTAGTTAAGGGCAACACATTTTGTGATACTTTCGACACAGCCCGTGCTAAAAAGTCTCCCATTGTAACACATGAATTGTATATTTGCTATAAAAAAAGTTGCAGCTTTGACACAAAATGTGTTGAAAGCAGCAAAAGTACCAGCACAAAAAAAGTGTATTGGATGGTAACACATCCTTTTTGAGAGTGTAGGTCTTACCCAAGACAAATGCTACAAGACACAAAATCAATATTTGTTGTAATTTATAAAGAAAACACCTGAAATGCATTCATTCCTATTGTTATTATCGGATAATTACATCCATAATGCTACCCTTCAAACATATAACACTTGCAAGCATCACAATATTAACCCTCACCCGATTAAAATTACGCTAATTAAACCACGTCATGGCACTGTGAGTCAACACAACATATTATAATGTGCAATTATCGACAGCCTATAATTAAAACATCTGCAGCTCCAAACAAAACCAGGCTCTCTCGCTGTAAATAATGTCGATAGGTCGCAACAAACATCGACAGAATTGGTAATATTTATTTCTTTTTTTCCGAACGACACTATTTGCGCTTCCTTAAATGTGCCGTTTTTGAAACAAATGATACGCTTTTTCTTCCTGACAGCAGACACGATTATCTCAATTACACCTCCCAACAGGCATGCAGTGTCACGGTCTATGCTAAAATGGAATTAGGGTTTGTTTATTTTAACACTTGAAATGCATTTATATGAGCACGACAGTAGGATAAGCTGTGATGACTCATACTGAGTCAATTCTATGATTGTTAAGTCTGAAAATCTTTGAAGGTACAAAAAACTAGAGTTTCACAATTTACTCCATATCACCAGGGGGGGTCCAAAAAGTTGGTAGCTCGAGCAACTAAGCTAAGATGTTCTAGAAATCTTTGCTTGATAAGTTGGCTACACTGCTCTGACACCTGTGGAGTTCAATGTCTTACTCCCTGTGGTGTGTCCTGCAGAAGCGTTTAAAAATCTCCCTTTTTCTTGTCTCTCTGATTTCATCTGCTTGTTAACATCGCACCATCTCAGTCCTGCAATGGGTGCATGTTGCCTTAGAAACAATGCGCTATGTTTCAATAAGGCGGGGAAGCTCGAACCATCCCTGGTCATTATTTCTCCTCGTTCCACCGGCAAACATTAACCTTCTTGGGCGGCGAGCCATCGGGAATGAATCAGAGCTCCCGTTTCTCTGCGGGTCACATGACCAGGCGGCCGCTATTTTAAAAAAATCGCAGGGTTTCGTGAGGACGGGCGCACGCGCCGTGTTCGTCTGCAGCGCAAACAGCGATCACTCGCCTCGGTGAACCCCGCTGCTCTCGAACAGGCCGAAGAGACAGGAGCCGGTCCCTGGCTGCATCGTAATGAAGGACGTTTTTCAGCCTGCCAAAGAAGAGTTTCCGTGAAGTTTTTCCGTGTTTCTCTGGTCACTTTTTTGGCATCACAGATAATAATGAAGGACATGTTATATCGTGGAAAGCCTGACAGAAACTGAGTGCTGTGTCCAGCGCTGGCCCACACTTAGCGGGTCAACTGGCCCTCGTACCGCCGTGGAATGATGGCGGTGAACCCATCGAAATCTGGCTGCCAGAACACCGCCACAAACTCAGCCTTGATGAGATCATCTCTCTGGTGCGATATGCATTTTGGGCGCACGTTTGAGCCCAGAACACACTTGCTATTGCCATGACCGGCCCTCAACCATATTTGCCCTGGAATTGTCTTCTATAAGGGATGCCGTCACAATGTGTGTCGGTACAGGACACCTGCTAGTGTAAAGGACACGCAGGCACGCTTGGCCATGTGTCAGCTGACGATACGATTATGACAACGGCCATCACATTGGTAGAGATGACAGCAATGGTGGTAACCGTGAGGATACTGACAATGGCGTTAAACCTTCTCAACAAGTGATATACTCAAGAGATGAGTAAAAACAGAAGAAGACAGCAGACGTGAATCATGAAAGAAAGAGACTCTTTCCTCAGAAAGAGGAATGGGCAGGTCTTTGAACGTAAGTGTAGGTGTAATGTGATCTGTTCCGAAGGCCTTCTTTATCGTTTTAAAGCAGACGAAGCGCGGTTTCTTAACTCAGTTGTGCGTTTTTGTCTCGCCCTTGAGGGACAGGCCTACCAGCTGGTGTCCCGCTCAGAGAGATGGGGAAGGAAAGAACCGAGAGAGAGAGAGAGAGAGAGAGAGAGCGAGAGAGATTATTGGTGTGGTTATTGCGATGTGCTTGAGCAATAGCTCAAAACAATCTGATCAAAGGGCTATAACGAAAAGAAAGCAGAGCCCAGAGCGGCGGCGGCGGCCTCCACCTCAGAAGGAAGCGAGAAAAAAAAACAAAAACGAAAGCGTTTGCCGGAAGCGTCGGCACGCACAACGAGACGGAAACATTAAAAAAATGTAAAAAATTAACGTTTTTAACGGTTTCCTTAACGACTGAAGCAGGGCTTGCTAGCGCGCGGCGTCTGAACGTAAACGCTCCCGTTTTCGCCGCGGGCCGCCCTCCGCCTCGCATGTCGGCCGAGCGCGAGAGAGAGAGAGAGAGAGAGAGCGCGGCGAAATCGCGGGGCGTCAGGAGGGTGCCTTTAATAATGCACGGCCCGTGATGAATTGTTTTAATCACAGCCCGCGCGCGAGGAACGAGGCCGGGCTTCCTGTAAGTTATGATCGAGGACGCTTGTAAGAGAATTGTCACGGCAAGGCTCATTGACCAGCGTAATGCGAATCTTTACGTGTCCCGTGTTAGATTAAGTGGCTGTGTTCCTTTCCTCGGTGACAACTTATTTCTCCGAAGGTGAGAAATTCTAAGGAGCGAGACTGGAGGAAGTGATGGGGAGGGGAGGGGAAGGGAGGGAAGGGGGTGGGGGGAAGCCTGGTATGCTTTGGGATCCCTGAGAGAGAGAGAGAGAGAGAGAGAGAGAGAAAGAGAGAGAGAGAGAGAGAGAGACAGATAATGCAGAGGATGACAGGTAGGGAAAGGAGGATAGTGAGGATAAAGAAAAGGGAAAATTAAGAAAGGTGGAAATCTAGAGGCAAACACACCTCAACCGTAAATGAAACCTTCCATTTTAAATATTTCAGAAGTAGCTGTTAGTAACGTAGTTCGTAGCATAGGTTCTCCTTCTAAAACGGGCAAGTTCGCTGTGCTACAGTCTTTGATACTGTGGCTACCACACATTGCAGGTGCTCAAATGAATAGTCATAGATCCTGTGGCTGCAGAATGAATGGAGGCAGGCTACTGCATACACTAACATCCCATAATCCTTTTGCCGAGGCTGCGTATCCGTATCTTTGGGGTTCCTTCTGCAGTTTTGGGGCCTCTGAGACACGTTAACAAAAGCCATTTTCGAGTCTAAATGTGCATGAAAACTAGTACGTATAGGATTTGGGTATACTGTACAAGTATTTTCAAAACATATTTGAATGAATCCAGTAAATATTATGATTTAATAGTGGTGCCATAAATATTTTTTTTTTGATTAGAAGAGATTTTAATCTCAAGGGATTTCCTGGTTAAACAAAGGTTAAATAAAATAAAAAATAAATAAATTACATGCACTTTTAATTGAATATAAAATCCCCCCGCACTATCTTTTGTAAATTTATTCAACAGTCTCACTGCTGGAGAGAAGCAGGCAAATAGAGTTGAACATGGTTTGTCTATCAGTTTGAATTTCTGTAAATCATTACTTCCTTGTTTAGGTAGCTTTGTCAGTTTGTCAAGTCTATGAGACATTCTAAACGATGTATGATCATCATTGTATGGTCATTTTCATCATTGAGTGACTCCTTGAGGCAATTTTTTCTTCTTCTGTGAAACTAGAATTCCGGAAAGACGTGAAAAATGTAACGTCCAGTGGTTAGGTGCATTATGTTGGAACTGAACAGTGATGGGGAAAAAAAAAAAAAACATTTATGATGAGTGGAGGTATGTGTTTCATTTTTTTTCAGCAATGCCAAATGCCACGTTAGATCACTCACAGTTTCTTCATCACAGAAGTGAGTGAATATTGATCTTCCGTATTGTTGAACTTCATTAGGCTGTAATTTTGCACCTACCTTTATAGCTGCTTCACTGATGATAGGGCTGAGCACCAACAGGCTGGGAGTGCTGATGACTACTGTGTCCCCCCCTCACCCCCCCACCCCCCCACCCCCCATCTATGACCACTAAAGCAACAATGTGCATTTGCAAAGGCATATTGCTTGGTTATTTCTATTGAGTGCAGATTTCCCCTTGCAGTTCTTCTTAATTTTTAAAAATTGTTTCACAGAAAGGAAAAAAAAAGAAATCCTTGAAAATATGTTAAATGCTACAATTATTTTCTCTCTTAGAATGTTCATGCACAGGTAGAATTAAGCTGTAATTTGGGGCCTTGCAATATTCGTCAAATAACAAAAAGACAATAAGGTACTCAAAGCTCACATGCGTGATTCTAGGGCATGTGATGATTTATAAACTACTAGGTTGCTGGTGGAGAATGGAGAATGTCTTTCATGTTACCTCATTATTTTACTGCTGTACATTG
Source organism: Anguilla anguilla (assembly GCF_013347855.1). Classification (NCBI taxonomy): domain Eukaryota; kingdom Metazoa; phylum Chordata; class Actinopteri; order Anguilliformes; family Anguillidae; genus Anguilla; species Anguilla anguilla. Next base: position 7,872,727 of record NC_049203.1, read on the forward strand.
ACAGCCAGAGAATCGTGTTTCACACACGTCCCTGAAAACTGTCTTTAACACGAAAACTGTCAACAGCTCCTTGACGCCAGCAGGAATGAATGTACACACATTAGTGCGTACCTGCACGTTCATGCACCGCGAAGATTAAGGCAGCAGTAGGATGTCATTTCAGTCGTAATTTAGCGGCAACAAACGACGTTTGTAAATCTGCAAAAGTGAACGCTGGATTGATTGAGACACGAAGATATCACCAGCTATTTACGAATACATCTTTTATATGTCAGATAGTAGCATACACGAGTCTGGTACATTTCACCTTTTTTACACTATGTGAATATGTTTATGATTATTATTATTATTATTATTATTATTGTTATTATTATTATTATTATTGTGTTGTGGGTCATACTTGTTACTTGTTTCTGTATCTTACATGTGTTGCTTTGGCAGTATGACTGTAGTTGTCCTGCCAGTACAGCAAAATGGAAATTGAAATCGAAAGAGAGAGAGAGAGAGAGAGAGAGAGAGAGAGAAAGAGAGAGAGAAAAATACATCCCACAGAAACACTGCACATCTGTAAATGCACACAAATAAAAAGGTACTCTCTACTGACCCCACAGGTTAAAATGGATGAGGCAAGGATGGTACAAATCAATTGCTGGCCACTTATTATGATTGGATGAAATTACCGGAATGACAGTGTTTTTGATGCTGCAAAACCTGGTTATGCGGAGGAGTTCAATTCCCCCGCCCTCCGCCAGACATCTTCAGGGCTGTTATGTGGTCCGTGGCACGGAGATGGAAAGCAGCAAGGAATCCATGCGTTAGGCCCTGCTGTGAATGAGGTGTGGGATGGGATGGGGAGGGTATGGGGTGGAGGGGGGGGGGAGGAGAGAAATCTGCAAATGAATTTCAGCGCCTCACACACCGGTGAGCAGGGGGCCATCGGGATGAGGAGAGACGCCGTTGCTTTGGAGGAAAGAGAGAGAGAGCGAGAGAGAGGGTGTGTGTGTGTGGGGGGGGGGGGGGGGGGGGGGGGAGCATTATGCAACGTGACACAAGTTTCGCCCTCACAGGAATCCTTGGCACAGTCTAACACTACAACTAATTTCATCCAGCCGTGTGCTGCTGCTGCACCCCTCAAGAGCTTCCGGCTCGCAGCGTTAAAAAAACAAACAAACAAAATTTAAAAAAAACACAGCCCTCTGCCACCTTGCCCATGTTCACTGGACTGAATCAGTGTCAGCCAGGTAGGCTGTAGTTCACCTGGCACAGGTTTCTCAGGAGCGGCGACTAAGCAAAACAAACAAAAAAATGAATGCTATCTTCGGGTGCCACAGGATCTTCATTCACGCTGGTGTCGCTTTCTTAAACTGAGCTCTACGTAAATGGCATCCGTTCACCTGAGAGTCGTTACAACAAAGGATCACTGTACCCAACAACTGATCAATCAGTCAGTCAGTTAAAAGAGAAAATTGACTCTGACTGTCTGGTATCATGATTCAGCATCAAGAAGCTATGCCTTTGTTCTCTTGTCTGCATTGCTGTAGCAGGCAAAAGGGCCGTTTTATATCCATCCCTGATAACTGTAACCTTGCTTTAACCCACATTTGAATCTTTGCTATCTCTGGAGGGGGGCGTAGTTTCGGGGGCACTTTGATGGCGGTGCAAGTTTTGGCCGCTGAGAGGACGCTGGGAGTTTTTTGTGGCCCTGCTTTGCTGTCGCCTCTCTCGCGCCGTGCCACGGCTTATCTCAAATATTTGTGTGACGTGTGACTCGATTGGCTGCCCTCCGCAGAGGTCTGGCCAAAGTCTCACGGCGAATCGAAAGATTACACGAGGCCAACTGGCCCCGTGCTCCGGGCCCTTACGCTACCGCTGGGCACGGATGGCCAAAACGATAATGTAAAACAAAGCCACAGAAATTAGGAGACGTCTGCCAAACCTATTCCTCACCAAGGGACCCCATTAATAACACATGATTTAAGTTGGCCGCACATACATAACCCATTCAAATGAGACTGCCTTCACAGCTACTTCATAACCAGGGCAATGTGTCAGAACTGAATTCTCTAAAAAAAAAAAACATTTACTTACAGTGTGTGATAAGGAACCTTTTATGGAAAATGAGAAGAGCGAAGAAGGAAGACCTAATTGTAGTAGCCTAGGGGTATAGGTCTCTTTAAAAAACTGAGGGAAACACTGTTAGTGGTCAGTGAGCGACTAAGATGTCTAAAGTCTGTTACCTAAAATGTTCTCATTCCCTCATCCCAATCCTATAGTCCCAGTCATCTTATTGACCCACAACACAAACCTATAGTATGCACATAACTCGATAGACACCAGCTGTATAACTGTAAAAGTACAGAATCTGAATGAATCTGAGTGGAGATAATTTTGTGTAAATCATCTCTGGTAAGCTTTAATTGTGTGCCCAAAAAAAAAAAAAAAAAAAAAAAAAAAAAAAAAAAAAAATTAAAAAAAAAAATGCAACACGTTTAAAAAGTCAGTTGTGTAACTATGTAAAAACATAAAAAAGGCTAATTTCTTAAAGTAACTCAGATAACAGGAAATGAAGCGATGTTCTTCTGAGAGCTCAGGATGAATATACCTTCCTGGCGGTGAGAGACGCCAATTAAAGGGTTGAAGGAAGGGATGAGCCCCGCAGATCACTGCGCGATAGCGATGGTAATTACATCCCAAAAGGGCACCCCGTGTGAAATCATAATTGACTCTCAGCTTCACATTTGATTTTTATGTGTTATAAAAATTGTGGTTATTTTTACTGGGTAAGCCAGTGCCTCCTGGCAGTTATGGACCTGTGAGACTTGACGTGAGAGAGTCACACTACTGTCTCTTCCCCCATTTGAGGTTTGTAACTTGACTGTCGACTGTCTTGTTGGGTTTCTTTGTGTTTCACAGTATGTCAGGTCCCCCTTGTAAGAGAGATTTCAAGCTCAATTCTGATTAGATAAAGATTAAATAAAATTATAAACACTCCTGCAATATACCTTATAACTGTCATTTAAATAGACAGAAGACCACAAGTCAAGACATCAGAATATTATAACGAGCTCACCGTGTCTTGGATAAGGTATTCACAGATAAAGTGCAGAGAGCAGTCTCATTATAAACTGTTGAATTTCTTTTAATAAAACATTACTTCTTAAATAAGTTGTTCTATGATGGTGCTTTACCATTGGAAAACGTATATCTCCATTGCAGCACCAAATGCAAAACTGTTTGTTTCAAAGGTATATCGCTCTGTATATCGATGTCCAGGATGGACAGGTTGGGAGTAATTCCCAGGTTTTGAACTGTTTGGTCTTCCATGCTACACGATCCATGCCAGACTTAGTTCTCTTAGATTTTATTTCTTGTCATTTAATTAAGTAGCTGTTAGCTAACATAAGCCAAACTGTTTCCTGCTTTATTTTACATTGATGCCAGCTTTCGAACATGTAGAGTGGAGTTGTTATGGAAGAAACAGGCCGGTTGATCCACAGCAAGGTAGCCTTTTATGTCTGTGAGTGGCTCCAATATTATCTAATCAAGCAAGGGCGTAAAATAATGTAATAGGGATGGAGATTTCATAATGTGATTGGGACATACTGATCAGTAATGCTGGGTGTCAAATGCAGAGAGCCAGGTTTGTGTGAATTTGAACCGGACTGTACTCTTTCTAAAAAACGTGCTACACGACCTCCACGAACCAGGGCCTCAGCTTAATGCCTCACCCAAAAGACAGCACCTGCTCCATCGCTGTGTAGGAGCGCCGGATTTCTATGTATGCCCGCTAGAGGTCCAATAACATCGCTTCCAGCAGCGACTAGTTTCATCCGGTCTCCAATCCAACCACATTCCTGCTTAGCCCTAGCAGTTCTGACATGAGTTGGCGTGTACGGCGTACAGCCTTCTCTTCTTACGTTTTTGTTAAAATAATTGGTGCTTGACTGGGATTCCTTATTTTCCGCAATGTGAAGTTTTGCTTGTCACTCTCGCCCCGGGGAAACGAGAGGACCCGGCATCACCACCACCGTCGCAACCTCGCACCTTGCCTATGAAAATGAAAGAGTTTCATCACTTTTCGCTTCTGTGTTACATCTGGCGTGTCCTGTGGGAACGCACGCGCAATCAGCTTCACTCCAAGAGATGAGACACATACAGCCAGAGTTGCCAACATTTCACTGTGTTGACACACACTTTCCTACCAGTGGAGCTCATTTAATTGAGTTCATACATTGCTGTTCAACTTCAGTGTAATACCAGCATGTGTTTATAATGATCAGCTTTGGTTATGGTCTTGTAATTACCGTACTGAAATATAAACTGTCTCCCATTTTCTGTAGGATGGTTATAGCTCTGTTGAATGATCTTACTCTGTTTAAAAAAAAAAAAAAAAATTTTTGCACAGGTAACTGTAGTTCTGTTCCAAGTTATCCTGGGTAATGGGTTTTGCCACATAAAGGATTCATAATTAAAATAATAAGCAAATGGAGTTGTGCTATAACACTATGTTCTGATAAGTGGGGGAAAAATTATGAAATGGATTGCCTTAATAAAACATTAAGTAAAATATATTATTAATTGGTTCAAGCAATAACAACTGAAATATTACATTTATGATAGCAAATTTGATTGGACTTAAATTATGACTTGCCCTGAGTTATCTACCTTAGTCTTCCTTGGGCACTAATAATAATCAGGCACCAGTTAAGCAATTAACATTAATAATTAAAAATAATTTAAGAGGAAGCCTCCAATATCTTAAATTTGAGTTTGTTTTAATCGCTGGAGTGGAGAAAAGAGAGAACGCAATGTGTAACACATAACATTTATGACAAAATGATCAGCAAATGGCATAAAACGATTATTTCAAAAAAGACAATATTCAGCCCGGACACAACGAGGAGCATATACACCGAAGGTTTTGATGATTTTCGGTCGCTGTAGTCACTCGGGTTTGGTCGCTTACTGAAGACGGTGGTGTGGATCCAGCTGGTTCGGTGCCATGTGGTTTTAATGGAATCTCTGGCTGCCTGTCGACGCTGAAGGAACTCTTGTCCTTCATCCTTGGCTCGATTCCAGCGAAGCCTCGCTGGATTGGTTTCCTCACCGAGACCAGTCTTGGCCCCGGGCTTGCTCTGAATCTCCCGTCATGACTAATTGAACAAAGAGTCTTACCTTGTTGCAAAGGTGAGCTTCAGCCTATGGGCAACATTTCTTATGATGTAAGGTTCATCACAAGGGCAAGGTTTTTTTTCTTTTTTTTTTTCTTTTTTACTACAGTGCTTTGGAATGCATTCTTGTCAGGAACCAATGAAAAGTCTCAGAGCTCTGAGTTACAGCAGCTCACAGCTAACTGTGTGTGTTGGGACCGTATATCCATCTAATCAATCATTCTTATTGGCTTGCTGGGCACAAGACATCCATCTTGCAACCAGGAGTTGTTGGTCAGCAGCTTATTCACAGCAGTTTATGGGCCTCTTCAGTAGGTGGGGGCTGGTCCCTTTTTCACTTTTTTTTTTTTTGGGGGCGGGGGGGGGGGGGGGGGGGGGGATTGTGTCTGGAAATTTCATCAAATAAATTCAGTGAACACTGTGGCTGTCCTGGAGAAGGAACGTATCACTCACCCCAAAACAAGTTACTTTAGGACAGCCATTTTAAAAACTATGCTTCATAGTGTTAGCTCAGGTCCAACGAGCATTCATGAATTCTTCATAAACAATCTTCTTTAGTGCAGGAAAAAATAGAATTAATAGCATTAATAAATGTTAACAGTGTTCTCTCATTTATAATTAAACCCCAGTGCATTCTAGAGCACATTTATAATGACTGCTGGGTGCACAATATAGACATCTGCCATCTTTACAGGGAAAGTGCTCGTTCTGTAAAAACACTCTGCTTCATCTTCAGCTTGAATGTTCTACATTATCAGTTTGATGCACTGTTGAACTGGGTAATGTTAGGCTTAAGTTTAAATTTTGAGGGTTCAAAGGAATTGGGCAAATTTGTTTTCAATATGGACCAGGATAAGTGATGCTCTTGCTGCTCTGTGCCATAAAGAATGCTGAACCTGATTTAGCTAGCATTGATTTTTTATTTTTATTTTGCAATAACAGGGCAATCAGTCATCGCTAAACGTCAACTTTTAAACTGGGACACTATGCAAGGGAATACGTACATCTATTTTCAATATAAAAAAGGGTTATTCCAAAGTAAGTCCACAGACACTGTGCTAAAATGTTTTCTCACAAACCACCATCGCATTTTTAATTGGACAGAGAAGCAGCACCAGCGATGTGGCATTGGATATTTCTCACTTCCTGGTTATCTCGGTTCTTGGTTGGCATAAATTACTTGCAACGTGATTAATTATACAAAGCCAGGCATATTAAAAATTGGTGGCATTGATATCAGCTTTCAGACTTTTCTAAACTCTCTACTTAAAGAAGAAAATGAAATGTTTTCATGGGAAACGTTCAAAATTCTAATCCCTTCTAATGCTCTTTATGATAGAGAGAAACTCATGAAGTTGGCAGCAGTTTTAATTACGCAAAATTCAGCGAGTGCTGAAATCCTCTAATATGCATACCATTAATTATTGAAGTACTGTAAAATAAATAATGAAGTCAATTGCACCATTTGGGTGTGGGTGGGAGGTTAAATTATTCATAAATTCAATATTTGTAACTGTAATATGAAGTAAATCTAGTCGTTTAAAAAAAAAAAAAATCCCTCTGCTATTGAGCTGTTTAATTCACAGTTAATTCCAGGGCTGTCTGTCTGCACATATTGGAGAGCACATATCTGAGCAGTTTGTTGGGTGAATGCAGACCTTGAAGATGTGCTCAAATTATGCTTCATTTGCAAAGTAAACAGGCTGCACATGTTTTTTTTTTACTTCTTAAAGTCATATAAGGTCAGCTGAAAAGTGGCTTTAATAACTGCCTGGACCCTCTTGGTCAGGTCAATTTTCAAATTCTGGTTTATTTATACTGCACATTTCATACGTACAAAAATCCAATGTGCTTCACACATAATGCACGCTCGCATATACGCGTATAAAGAACGGGTAGCGCTTTACCTTTCAACATGAGGCCATCATAACACTGTCATACACGTGACATACTCTATTTGGTAAATGTTGTGACAGATGTTACTGTGAAACGATAAAAGTGATGACAGTTTTATGTCATTTGACATAAACTGACATCATCTGTTATGTTGCCTTGCGATAGCTGTTATGTTGCGCGTTTGACAGTGTTATGTTAGTCTTATGTCGAAGGGTGCAAGTGAAGGGTTACCGAAACATGTATGAAATAAACAAAATAAATAACCTGTCCCCAGCCAATACACTAGTCAAGAGGTCATTGCAGGACGTTGTAGAGGCTGTGGGACAGCTTTCTGGGTGGATTTACAGCTCTTTTCAGAATATGTCCACCAGCAGTGGGGGGAGACTGGAGTAGTACCCTCACCAGCTGCATTCATGGGAGCATTCTGGCATCTGAAATTAGGTGCAGCACTGCTTCCTGTTTTCAAATAGGGATAATAGTATATAGATGGACCAGAAAGGAACCATTCAGAGTATGCTGTTAGGAAACAAATTAAGCAATCTTGATCATGATTAGTGGATGCTTTTTGTCCATGCTTCTCGGAACCCTTTTTCGAGGAAAGCCAGGAGGTATCCACCTATTACCCGTGGCTTTGTTTTGACTGTTGTCAACAACACACTCTGTGATTGGTGGAGAGCGCCTATCTGCTGTCTATGAGATAAGTGGTGAGGCTAACGTCTTGTCCCTATTTTATGTACCCCAATTTCAAGATTCCAAAGCTGTGACACAATCGCCACGGTTGCAGTTCAGGAAGAGCAGCCCGGGAGCCGCAAGGAATCACAAGCTCCAACAGGGAGCCGTTCCTTCCCCTTACACACTCAGTCGCATCCCCTCAGAGTTCGCAGAGGGTGTTGTCCTCTGCACCTGGCCTGTGCTGGACCCCTCCTGACCCATCAGGTAGTGTACCGCAGCACCGATGCGCAGTGCCCCAAAACAGACCAGACCAGCGGGGAATTTGGGTCAGCTTTTCTTTTCCTTCCTTGACAGGGCTATCAAATTGTGAGATGGCCTAGATCCCTTTGTGGTTCCTTTCGCGTTCAGACCTCTTTTAGAATAAACCTGCTCATTCAAAGCCTTCCCAGGTGGGTACCGGAAGCCCCCCAACCACCGCCTCCTCCCCCCCCCCCCCGCTGCCCCCCCCCCCCCATATATACCGGTTTTCATTTTGACCATAATCACAACTCTTGAATGGCTTCCAAATAACCCAGAGGCCAAACAGTTTTTCAACTGCTCGGGATGTCACCCGAAATAAAGCAGCTTTTTCTTTCAGTGGAAGTATGTGGGTGCAATTCTTGGCTGAGGTTTCTCATATCTCTCTGTGTAGGCCTATGGTTACTTAAGGACAACAAATAGTTTACAGATTTAAAGGCTGTTTATCCTTCCAGCCAAAGGCAGAAAAATAAACTTGGACAAATCCCATAGATTTTCTATAACTTGAACATTTTAGCGAACATTTATCTCACATAATGGGGGTATGGCTTATGTATTGGCCCATGCAGTAAATTAAGGCATATCTTTTAGCTTGTATCTATATTGTTATACATGAATATTGTTTGTGCATGTATTAATGAAATAATTAAGCATCAAATGATCAATATCTGTTCAGTGTGTTTACTCAGTCAATAATACAAAGTAGATGTAATGCACAAAAAATGAATTAAGCAATCATATTTAGTCCTGTAAACGTTATAATATTCACTCATCATTATTGATAGAAACAAGAGGAAAAAGAGGAAATTGTGAAGGATACTTGAAGTTGCCCTTGGATCTGAAATGAATGTGTTCTGGATATTGGGTATCGAATTTGTACCGTGTACTCCTGTTCTTGCTTCCCCTAGCACTGCGAATCATGGAACGCGTTCACCTTGGGAGGCGGGCTCGAATTAAGCAGAGTAAATACAGGATTTAAATGAATAAACAGAACCACTCGGGATGGGAAAGGTGATAAGGGTGGCTAAACTAATCACAGCCCTTGATCAAGCGATTCCCAGGCTGGAATCCCTCTGACCAATCAGCATCCGGGAGATTCGGGCCGTTCCCCGTTGAGAGAACCCTTGACACCCACGCTGATCCTTGCACCCAATCCCAGAGCTTGACCTCTGATGCTGAACTGACCTGGAGCTGTGTGAAGTAATGGGGATGTAATATGCAATTTATCCTTCTAGAAAACCCATCCAGGTAAAATCGATTAAAGGTGCAATACGCATTTCGTTTCCACTTCTTTTTTTCCTTATTTTTCCTTCCATCACGTCTATAAATAGGTTGAGCTGGAGCATGAAATGAAAGGTAGACAGAGATGCATAAAAAAGGAATAAAATGAAGGAAACAGAACACATTTATGCAGCTTTATTTCAATGAAAAAAATACATTTATAATACATCCGCATTGTATGACTGTGCACATGTGCAAGGTTAAAACTGAGTTTAAATAAAACTGTGTGTAAGAGTTGTGCAGTCTGAACCACATTTAAGATGAACAAATGCCTTGACAGATATGAACATGGTGAATTATGTGTGTTTTTTTTGTGATATACAACTGGACTATTCCTTGCCTGTTCATTTTTATTTCATTTGCAGGTCTTCAGGTACACCCCCTTCATAATCACTGCCATGGTTGATAAGAATGAACTTTATCATTACTTTCCTTCTTTTTGGGATTAGTCCTTTAGCCTGTCTTGAGTTGACCTTGGTCTACACATATGAAAAATGTATGATTAGTGATAATGTATATCAGTCTTCCTATTATAGTCTTTCTATTAGGTAAACAATTGTACAGAAATTACATATTACATTTCCTGTCTTCTGTCCTTTACATTACCTTATGCTATTAAAATATTTTGTGCAGATAGAAGATAGTAATGCATACTGTACACAGTCCGATCTTTTATCACATTGTTTATCCATCAAAGTGTATGTTATATTCAATTACAAGTTGATACCATTTTGCAATCTTTAAAACCTTGAGATCAAATATGAAATTGAAGTTACAAATGGTCAAGTTTTCAAAAAAAGCGAAGTGTAAAAAGTACATTCTTAATGAAATTTAATGAAATAGCATATTGCTCAGTTTCTCAAGGGGAAAGTAAAAAAAAAACCTCAGAAAATCCAAAAATTGCCTGTATTGACAGGTCAGTGAGAGTTTGATTAAATTAGCAATCATCAAAAAAAAAAAAGAAAAAGAAAAAAAAAGCCCAGAATGCACTTTGATTGCCAATTCATGGACGCCCCCTATCCAAAACTTAGAATGGAGAGAAACCCATACATAAACTGAAATGTTTCAGTTCAAATAGAGCTGTCACTGTGAATAAGGAATGACATTAGTCACAGTCCTTCCCAGGTGAAATCAGGCAAGCGAGGGGTTGGTGAAGTGGCCACGTCGCCATTATCGCTGTACGCTCTCATTGGCTTCTTCCACTGCAGCCCGGTCGCATTAAGACTTGTCAGAAATGCATTACAAACTGCCGGTTAAATGCTTGTGAACTCCTTTTAACTTCAGACTCTGCCAGAGTACCCACCACCCCCACCGCACACCTGAAAACTCCTGGCGACTCCACGCTATGGAGTATGCACAACAGTGCACCTGTGAACTCCTTGGCATTTCTGCAACTTCAAACTCTGCAAAAGTACCCCCCTCCCCCAACCTCCCCCCCCCCACTAGAGTTTGGAATCATAGCCAGAACTCGATGGGACCTGTCGGGTTTGGGTCGGGTCGGGCATGCATCTCATCTTACTTTTTAAAATAAGCTCTAAACCACAAATATTATATTAACTAACATAAAATATTATTGCAACATTTACGACATTTTTAATAAATGTGACAGTTGGAGTTCAAACAGAAAAACCCACTCAGAATCTCTGTGATACTGATGTGAGCTACTGGTGATAACGGAAGCCCAAAGTTCCAGCAACTGCTGAGAGCTGCTGAACTCTCTCTCTCTCTCTCTCTCTCTCTCTCCCTCCCTCCCTTCTTATGTGTGCTGCTGTGCTCCACATTCTTCAGTAAAACTGTGCACTTTACTGCTTGGCAAAGAAATAATAGTCTCATTAAAATAACTGGGCATGCATGAAAGTCTCGTGATTTATTTGGACATTAGAGAAATATACAACAAAACACTGGTAGGCTATAGTATACTAGCATTCTATGAGAAACTCTCATATATTTCTGAATGTATGCGAATACGTAAAAAAAAAGAACTTATGAGGAATCGGGTTGGATGGGCAATTCGGGTTTGGACTATTTTGGGCCTTACATGTTCAGGCAATTATGGGGTTGGGTCTGAATTTACAGGTCCAATCAAAACTCTAACACCCCCCCAACCACACTCCTGTAATCTCCTAGCGTGCTCAACAGTACACCTGTAAACTTTACATTTCTGTAAACATCCATCCGCTCTACTCTGTGTGTGCACCATCCCTATCTCCTTTATAAAGCTCTTTAAAGTTCTATAAACTCCTTTTCACCCCCTGTGTCTGTTTTCCATTGTACTCTATACTATGCGGACCTGTCAGGTTTTGCAAACGTCTATAAACTCCTTACGAGAGGTTCTCCTACTGCACATATTTCAGCTTAGCCCCGGGCTATGAGCAAGAACCAAAAACCTAACCCCAAAATAATCATGAAAAACCCCAACGCCAACACAGCCGGTGTCGAACAGTGTTGACTGTAGTATACTCGAGGAACATTTATAAAGCTAAGCCCGGGGTTAAAAACTGTGTGTGCGGAAAGGGAGGCTGAGCTAAACACCAGGGTTAAGGAATATTCCGGGACTAGGAAAGTGCAGTGTGAAATGCCCTTTTGTGTGTGAACCCCACTGTACAATAGTAAAGTGGTAAAACATCGGTGAATTCCACGCTGGATAAAGGCGTTTGATGCAGTGCTGCTGTGAAGCCCTGTACGCTCCACTCCTGCACTAGGTGGACTGAGGAGGGGGGTGGGGCGGGGGGCTGGGGTCCTGGTGGAGGAGAGGGGGGAGGGGTCCTGGTGGGGGGGGGGGGGGTGAATCTAACATTAGAATACCCTGGCTGGCAGAGGCCTTGGATTGTGCCTCTGCGCAATTAAAACGTCCTTTCTGCGGCCAGAGCCAATGCATCACGCTGATGACTGTGGACAGGCCGTTTTGTTCGGCGGGACCGATATTGAACTTAATAATGTTGTCCTTCAGTTCCTTAGCGCGCCGCGGAGGAGCCGGCCCCGTCGGCTCTGACGCGCGGGGGGCCGTTCGGTTTGCGGCCCCGGGCTCTCCTTTTCGGCCAGCGACGCGACAGGCACTCTCCCCGGTGCTCGGTTTGACCCCCCTAAATGCCGCGTGTGAGAACAGCACGACGAAATCTGACCCGCCGTTTTACGAAAAGAAACCCGGACGTACCAAGCAAACAACGCCCGACGTGCAGACAGTAAGCAAGCGAACAGAACAACGGTGGAAAGTTTCAAACGCGTTTAAAAAAAAAAGTGTTTTTTTTGGACGACTACAGGCGCGCGCTATGGAAGATGAACAGCCGTCGGGAAAGTGAACTTGCGCGCGTAAGGTCGCAGTCTGCAGTTTGAGTAGGAGCACTACTGGCAGACCCTTGCTGAAAGCACTTCATTTGAATAGCACCATTGAGCAAATGGCAGATGCATGTAAAAAAAAAAAAAAAAAAAAAAGTTCCCCGGGATAAAAGCATTTGCGAGAACAATAAAAAAAAAAACGAAATTCATGCGATGGTACATTAGCACCCGCCCCAGTGGCTGGTGGCATGGGAATTCCGCCGGCTTCCATTTTAGGAGTTTAAAATCTCGCCCACCGCGCGGTAGCAGGCCTCAGCTGAACCTTCCGCTAGACTCAGGGAGCTAAAACTCATTATCACGGGCATCTGATGAACAGACAGGTCTAAAAGAGCCGTTTGATTCTTCGCTAAACTGCCTTATTTCATTTGCCGTCTTCTTGAATGGATGCAAAAGACTGGGCACGTTTGCCCGCAGTGGTTTTGTGTCGTGGAAGGAAAATTGAATTCGCATTTGACCCACTATTCAGAACCCGTGTCCTTTCGGGGGTTTGAATTTTGAATACCGTGGATTATTTTGCATATATTCGCTTTTAACGAGCGTAATCATTCCGTAAATCTATTTCTGCGTTCGCCGCGAGATGAGAAACAGCCCTCACTGCTTCCCATTGATTTTGGTTCTTCTTCTGTGGTAGTTCCCCCCTCTAGTTCTTCCGCAAACTGCAAACGCAGAAGCTCTCTGCCTATATCTCCATCTCCCCAGGCATCGTGAATTAAGGCTGTGCATGTCATTGCAGGTTATTAATGTGTTGTCATGCAGAGAGACATTTCTGCAGAATGTTATTGGATGGGAATCAGGGGACCCTTTTTTCCTGTGTCACTGTGAATCCTGTAAACTGTGTAACCTGCGTACGGCTGAGTAGAAGTTTGAAAATGCGATTGTAGGGCCAGGTGGTGGCCACATATAACGCAATATATATAATTATGATGTCTTTATATGTCTCTATATGACATTATTATTATGAATCGAGTGGAGTTATGTTCTATGAAATGACCTAGGAAGTGAGCGGTGAGTTGTGCTCCCCAGTGTTCGCAGCTGAGATTACTTGGCAGGAGGAGTTCAGTTTGGCATTGTTCAGTGTGCGTCATTGTGAATAATAAACACTGCTGGCCACTGGCGGCTCCTTCGCATTGATTGACATGTTTCTGTTGATGCTGCCCTGTGCTGGGCGCTGGAATGTTGCCGGGGTAACAGGCAGTGGGTGCGGGGTGTGGCTGGTCGCACATGGCATGTCCCATATCTGCCTCATACACGGTTTCTTACCTACAGCAGTTCCAATGGTGGAGGCACAATTGGTAGTGAAAGAAAAGATGGTACACCCCACCATTCATACACACATGCACGCATACAAACACACACGCACACACACACATACACACAGCTAGTTTGTATTTCTTGCCTTGCCTTGTGTATGAATGAGTGTGTGTGTGTATGAATGATAGTGTGTTTGTGTATTAGTGTGTGTATGAATGAATGTGTGTGTATGAATAATGGTGCGTCTGTTAGTGTGTGCGTGTTAGTGTGTGTATGAATGAGTGCGTGTGTGTGAGCGTGCACAAGTGTGTGTGAGTGAGTGTGTGTGAGTGAGCGTGTGGGTGTGAGTGAGTGTGTGTGTGTGTGTGTGTGTATGTGTGTGTTTCCATTCTCCTCGTTATTTTCCAGGGGATCTAGAGTACGGCTTATAATTAAGAACTCAAAACAACTTGGCTGTCTGACACGTCTGAATTATCATGACATGAAAGAGCACGGACTCTGCTACCGCCTTAATTAACACCAGCCACTGGAGACCTTCTTTTACTGATGCAAGGAGTATTCAGACAAACTCCTGACTGCACTTCTGCACAAGCTCCACCTGTCTGGCTTCCTCTGTGTTTCAGCGTCCCACTACAGGAAGTGGTCATCTGAAAGGAATTCAATAATGCATATGGAGGAGCTGTGGGGCACGACAGCAAGGAGGTTCTGGAGTGACGAGAGGAGAGTTCTCTGTGGAGTTTCTATGTTCTTCCCGTGTCCGCGTGGGCTTCCTCCGGGCACTCCAGTTTTCGTAGTCCAAAGGCATGCTGGTCAGGCTAATTGGAGAGTCTAAATTGCCCCCAGGTATGAGTGAATTGTGTGCTGGCGAGCCGGGGTTTCTGTGTACTGCAAAGAACGCGCTGAACCTGCAGGTGCCTGTGCAGGGGGGGGGGGGGGGGGGCTTCACTGTGTACCTGGCAGGCTGTGGCAGGCTATGTGTATTTATATCATGTGGGTCATGGGCTCAGCGTGCGCGGAATTCATTTAATTCGATGATGGGTGAACCTGTTTCGGAGACGGAGCTCTGTGATTTACCATAGGACGGAGGCAGAAGGACCGCTTCATCATAATTACCTCTAACTCCCGCCTCCTCTTCGTAGTGCAGAATCAGCACTTTCCCGTCCCACGCAATGGAACCTTCAGCACTGGCCTTTAAAAGCTGGGCTTCATCTGTTCTTGGGGAGTAGGAGGGGTGAGGGAAATATGTGTGTGTTTGTGTGTGTGTGTGTGTTGTGTGTGTTTTGCGCGTGTGTGTGTGTGTGTGTGTGTGTTGCGTGTGTGCGCATGTGTATTATGTGTGTGTTTGTGTTCGTGTTGCGTGTGTTTTGCGTGTGTGTGTGTGTGTGTATAAACAGAGCGTGGAGGGATGTATTGGAAGGCAACTCTACTATGGTGAATAAGAATGGAGAGTGCAAAGATTTTATCGAAGGAGAAAAAAAAAAAAATCCCTTGAGGGAATTTTGACACCTCGACTCAGTTTCAATTACGGATGCTAGTGTTGGCTGCGCTTGCTGCTCGTACTAGGGCTCTGTTTATTCTCTTGAGACTGTGTCATTTAATCCCACCCCTCCAGCGCTGTGCGCGCGTCGCTTTCCCGAGATTTTAAGTCTCACAAAATCTCACAAGATTTCCGGGGGACATGGGGGGATTTTTATTTTTAAAACGCCGTCGCACGGGAAAACGGTTGGACCGACGGCGCCGCGAAGAAGCGAGGGTTTGAGGGGGTGAAAACGCGAGGAGACCAGCGCGAGAACGCCGTCCCTCCCTCTCTCTCTCTCCCTCCCTCCCTCTCTCTCTCTCTCCCTCCCTCCCGCTTCCTGCGGCTGTTTACCTGCCCGCCGCTTCGGTCGTTACGGTGACAAACGCTCCGCAGGGGGCACTAACGCGACACGGACAGAGAGAACGGCGCTCAGCGCAGCGCTGATGGGAACCGGCCGCAGAGACGCCACGCGAGGCGGCACCTTCGCTCAAAACCGCCTGAACTGCGTCTGAACTGCCGCCAGTCTGACCGGAATTGATGCGTGTTGCAGACTTTTTTTCTCAGATAGATAAATAAAAAAAATAAAATTATATTTTTTTGCCAGATAAATAAATAAATAAATAAATAAATAAATCCTTCCGGGAATGAAAATACAGCTTTGACAGGCTCAGGTTTGCGTTGACCTGCTTAGTATCTGCCGCTCAAATCGTACAAAAAAAGTGCCATGCGCTCAATGGACCGCAACAAGGCTCAGACTCTCCCTTCCCAGAATAAAACTGCCCCTTACGCCTCCAGATTCTGAGAACCGCATGCCACGCTCGACACAAAATCGCACTCGACTTAAAATAACAGTGATTTCACCTGGATTAATGGTGTAGGTTGAGTACCTGATGAAACTCGTTGCTTTGTCATTCTTAAAAACAACCAAAATAAAAAAAAGAACTGAAAGGCTGAAATATATGCAAATGTATGCGGTGTGTTTTTGTGTACTTTAATAGCGACGTTCTTGAACGACAGACACAATCGCTTCATTCTCTTCCAAGTGTAATTACGATTTGCCCTTGGTCACTCCTAAACTGCCTACGTACTGCCTACCACAATACTGACACACGCAGCAATGACAGTGCGTTGGCTGTTCCTTCACAAACGGATCGAGAGTGCAGTATGAGTGATGCTTATGTTCTTTCAAGGAGGAGGGCGTTGTTGGGTGATTGTGTGAATATCTGGAAGCCTTTCTTTCACATCCCAACCTCCAAGCCCCCAGAACAGCCCACAGATGTGAGCTGTGGGCTGTCCCCCCACCCCCCCCCAACCCCCCCACCCCCCCCCCCACCCCTTCACCCTCCTGCTCCAGGACAGTTGTGAGGAGGGGGATGCTGGCCAAAAATTGGCCCTTTGATCTCTCCCAGTTTCTGGGTGCCCATGTGTGCTTGCAGAATTTGTCTCCCGTCTTCAGGATAAAAGAAAGTCTCTGTTGACTGGAGACCTGTGAGCGGTCGGTGAAGATGGCTCCAGATCGCTGCAGATGTTCGCCACGGGAATTAATCACGAGCAGCACCGCACGAGCAGCACCGCGGGGATTTTTTAGCTGTCATTTGCGAGAAAATTCGCTGCCGGAATTAGCTGCCGGGATTTTGTCGTGAAAATTAGCTGCAAGAACTCACGTTGAGGGATTGCAATTCATCGTGAGGAAATATCTGCGATGAGTTCGCCACGATAATTTGCCGTGAGAGTTTGCCGAAAGCATTTGTCACCGCGAGGGGGTGTTCCTGTGAGGTGTAGCCATATTGCTGTCATACCGTTCCTGAGTGAGGGAAACCGTGAGGTGCTTTATAACTGTAATAAAAGCGAGAGAGTGAGAGACTGGAAGGCTTGTTGATAAATCATGCTAACCGTCAGCTAGCGTTTTCACTGCATTTCTCCAACATTCTATTCAGCTGGGAGTAGTTACACTGGGGCGACCAGATTATTTTAGCTGATATCGCACTCTTCGTGTTTTGTTTAAACACCAGCCGTCATAAAAAGTTTAAAAGTTATTTTAATTTAACCCGTTGAGTGCCGCAGGTGACAAATAAGTCAACAAAAATACCAACGTTCTGAAGTGGCGAGGACGAATAACGTCGATAGAAATGTCAACGTTCTAACACGATGCCAGTTCAATTCTGTTTTCAGAGGAGCAATAACATGTAACTGTGACCCTGCAGCTAATTTCTCAAGTGCACTGCATACATCTCTCTTCATTGTTTGAAATCAGACTTTTTCTGAAGGGTATAACTGTGGACAGGATTTCTCTAAATGCCCTTCATCTGGGACTGTGAAAGGATAATGAGCACTAGCAACCAGGCTGACATGCAAATATCAAAATCAAAGTGATCCTGTCTGCTACAGAGTTGAATAAATCATCATGATTGTCATCATCACCATTCACATTGTGACCATCATGTTCACCTGCATTCAAACACATTTTTATTTAAATAAAGATTTAATTAATATTTTATATTTACAATAGTTATTTTTAACATCGCAGATATTTTAGGTTATATATATATATATATATATATATATATATATATATATTTGCATTTCTGAAAACACACCAGCCAATAGGGAACTTTAAAATGAGAGGAGAATTGTTCTCCAGCAAGACATAACACTCTGTGACACACACTGGAGAAATTAATGCAATACTCTTCTCAGAAAGTACACTCCCTTTGAGAACTACTTTGAGCATCAAGCAAAGCACCGTTAGGAAGTTTTGGGAAACCAAGTTTGAGACGAGACTTGGCTCTTCCCATCTATTTGTTTATGAATTTGTTTTGGAGGGAATAATAATACAAAACCTGTTTTTTTTCCGTCAACAGAAGAAGTGCTTTGAGGCATTTTGTTTTGAGTGGATCCTGTTATGAAGACACCCACAGTTTAGCTCTGTCCTGTTACTCAAAAGCCAGCGCCAATCCAACGCCTTTGTAGTAGCTCGTTTGCTATTAACAAGATTTCTTCTTTCAAATCAGAGGCTTTTGTTCCTTTTCATCCCTCTTAACATTAGACAAATATTTTGCCCTTTTCTCTTTAGTCCTTAAGCATCTTTACAAAACAGAAAGTGTGAGATAGTGAAAGTGAGAGAGATAGAGATAGAGAGAGAGAGAGAGAACAGGAGAAAAGTAACTGGGTCCCCTTGCAAGTTGCAGTCTTTTGAATTGTCAAGACAAAACTGTTTTCTTTTTCCAGGCGAAGGTGTTTTTTTTCTCTTTCTTTTCTTTTCTCGCGCCCCGCGCCGCCTCTCTGCAGAAGGCATTATTAATTGGCCAGGTGCTGCGGCACGGCGCCTGGCGGCCGGCTCTTTGCCAATTAAGCCCCTGAAATCCACCGCTTGCCTGGGTTAAGTAGGTCATGTTAGCCCCGTCCAATTAGAGGCGCCGCCCGCCGGAGCCGCCCGCCAATCGGGTCGTCCGCGGCGAAGGAGGAAGAGGAAGAGGAGCGCCGCCTCGTCCGCCGCTGCACGTCGTCCCCGCTTCGCCTGCTCCTAATTGCGCAGGTGGGAAAGTGCTAAGGTCACCCAGCGAAGGTGGAAGACGAGGCTCCGGGTTTTTTATTTTTAGGTTAAACCTGAGCGCGTGTTACTGAGTAAATTGGGAGGTGGGTGGGGGTGGGGGAGGGGGGGGGGGCGGGGTGGCGGTGCTGTGCGCGTGGTGGATGACTGGCCGTCTCCGCGTGCCAGCCAGTGTCATAGCCCTGGGTGGGTTATATTCCCAGCCCAGATCCTGTCAGTTTTTAGACAGGATGAATCAACCCCCCCCTAACCCCCCCCCCCCCCACCCCCCCCCGGCTCCTGTCCCCACTCACTCACCCACCCACCATTGTCTTATCCTCTGCCAGTGGGCAGGTGGCCTCGCGTATGTCCGAGGGGAGACGGACAGCCACAGGCTGCACATGTGACTGATGCCCCTCATTACGCAGGCTTCGGCCCTCTGCTGGGGCTGGTGACAGGGATGTAAACATCCTCATCGGCCCTGTGTGCACTTTACAGGAACTTACCTATTTTAGGCCAAATAAATAAATAAAATGGTAGCAGCTTTAAGGCAATTATTTGGTGGCACAAAAACTGATGTAGATTTTTTTTTTTTGTTTTTTTTTTTGAAGAGAATGATCATTGCCCCCTCCCACGTCAAATTCTCGATTATCCCCCCGCTTATTTTATTGGTTGTTCACTTGGGTTAGTTCTTTTATAACTGATTGGCTCTTTTCATATAAATGTGTGCTTGTGGTGTGTGTGTGTGTGTGTGTGTGTGTGTGTGTGTGTGGGTGTGTGAGGGAAAAAAAGCTGCTGCTGTAACCGTCTCTGTCTCCTTCTCCGAGCGGGCAAATCCCCCCGGGGGGCGAGCTTGTCACCGACTCGCTGGGCGGTTCTCGGTTCGGACCGGTGGGAGGAAGGGAGATGAGGGGAGAGGGGGAGAGAGAGAGAGAGAGAGAGAGGGAGAGGGAGAGAAGACAAATCAGGACTTGTGGAAATAGGTGTAAATAAAGTTGTGGCTCCCCTGAGTGACGGCGGCATCCTCCACAGCATCCTGTCACATCTGCACGTCCGTCCCCCACACACTCCCCTGGGGGACCGCTGCCATTTTCATTAAAACTGAAAAAGTTTACGGAAGTTTCTTTGACCAGTTTTTTTTTTTTTGTTGTTGTTAATCCCAAGCTTATTAGCGAGCAGATTAATTAAATTAAATTCCTCGCCAGAGCGCTAATCCTGTTTCCGTGTTCCAAAGCGCCACGGACGTTACACTTTCTCCACCACCTCTGAGATCTCGCAAAAAAAACACAAGCTTCTGCTTGTTATGTGTTACAGAATAGATTTACTTCTGAGATTTGTGCGTGAGAAAACCAGAGACCCTGGCAAGCTGTTGCTTGGACGTAAATTGCTTTTCTACAATCCAACGCGCATTTGAAATGCAGAACATCAACTCATAGGGATATGGGGTACAAGTCTTTATTAGTAGCATTCTTTTTTTTTTTTTTAGAAGAATACAGGATTGTACTTTCAGAAAATAAATCTCAGACATGCTGTATGAATGGATGAGGTAAACATTGTGAGGGTCACTAATACTGTATGGTCCTAGTTGATGAACAAATGAGCCCTTGTCTCGAGGGTTAATTTGGAAATCCTGATTGGCCGCTGGTCCTTATTCAGTACCGGGTAATGGAAGCACTGCTCACACGTGAGACAATTCTAAAACCTAAATTGGAAAAAAGAAAAAAAAAAAGCAAATAGAAAAAAAAAAACACTGAATGAGATTTTCCCTTCGTCTGCCAAACGAACGTGCCGGAGACAGTGACAGCTGCTCGCAAACGCGAGCGGCCAAATGACTGAAGTGCGCAACGGCAACACAATTGGAGAGAACTGGCTGCCATGGAAACGTGATTTTTCTCTGCGTCACCTGTGCTACGCTGCCTGTGCAGTCAAGGTCACGTCGTAGGCCCTGTCCTCTGCCGACGACGTGATCAAAGTTTGACGTTCCTCTCTTGTTTCAGGGAGACGAGACTGAGCAGTTGAAACAATGCTAACGGGCTAGCTGACTGACAACCGACAGACAGCCTTATGAAAGAGTCATGGCTGCTTTGCCACCAGAGGGAAACCAGTGAAATAAGGCCTGGTCAAAAAAGTAAAAAAAAACAAACAACAACACGAAATGAGCAAGCCCTTTGTACGTATTTATTTATTTAATTCATGACGTTTTATTAATTCACCGTTGAAACGTAGCGCAGCCACTCAGCGAAAGCGTAGCTCCGAAAACAGCGACGGGCCGCCTGACACGCGACGCGTTCTCTCAGCCTAAAGGTCGGCTCGCCGAAATAAAGGGCCGAGCGTAGCCGTCGCAGCTCGAGGCGCGGCCGGTGCCCGCGGCGGACGGTAGCTCGGCTCTCCGGCGACGCATCGCGCGGCTCCGCTCGGGGGGGGAGGGGGGGCGCGATCTCGCCCACCTTTTCACCGCCGAAGCGGCGACGGCCGGCGGGCGCGTCCCTCCTTTCATTACCTCCGGGAACGCGCCGCCGGTTACATCGTCCCCCCCCCACGCGTCGTGACGGGAAAACCAAAACGGCGCGGAACGTCGCGAGCCCGCCGAGGGGCCCCCAGGGCTCCCCGTCTCCATCCGCGTTAGCCGAACCGCGCGCCGGGCTCCTCTCTGCGGCGGGAGGGGGGCGGAATCATAATGGATCTCTCTAATAACACTCTGCTCTGCTCACTCTGAATGTACTTTATTTTTTCTTCTTCTCTGCTTTTAGTGCTATATCCTCTTAAGACCCGGTAATTCATTTTTGTCCCCTGTAGGGGACAAGAGTTCCTCCTCTTAATCTGGAGAACCGTATATATTCTCCTAGGCCGAAAACCCGCACTGCGAGGGACGTTCAATAAAAATAAAATAAATAATGTTTTTGAAAATATTTTCACCGCCACATGTTTTCGTCACCCAAGACACTTGTACTATGTAAAAAAAAATTTTTATACTTAAAATATTTTCTGCTGAGCCTCAGGAGGGTATTATAATTCAGACAGAGTAAGCAAAGGGAAAAAGGACACACAGGTCACTCAGGTACACACAGCTGGTGCACCTGCCATTGAGAACATGGAACTAATGCTATACATAGGACATTCCTCAGCATCGCTCTTACTGTGCATTACTCAACAGTAAAATGTTCAGTGTTAAGTATGTTGGAGTTCACGCAGAACATTTTACTGTGTGTGTGTGTGTGTGTGTGTGTGTGTGCATACGTGTGTTTGTGTATATGTGTGTGTGTTTGCGTGTGTGTATGTGTGTGTGTGTGTGTGTGTGTGTGTGTGTGTGTGTCTGTGTAATGTAATGCAACGCAATGTAATGTAATGTAATGTAAATGTAATGCGTGTGTGTGCATTAATGTTGCGTGTGTCTGTGTTTTAATTAGTGAAAAAATGAAAAAAAATGGAGCCAGGAAGCACGGGCGAGAGAGCATCTGTGGTGCGATGTGGATGAAGACGGGAGGAAATGGCAGCTGTTGGTCTCCATGACGAAGGGCTGATGAAAGTTTCATGGGCGGACGGGTTCTCTAGCAGATGCGACGCGTGCGGAAAGGCTCCGGTTCTGCTGAAATATGGATGCTCCGGGCGTGTGCGCTGCTCCGGAGATCAACCGCTGATCAATGCCGCCGATGCATTTTTAACCAGGCAATAGCCCGTCTCTGGTGCAAAGACAAAATATTTGTGATTCGGAGATCAGAGCGCCTGAAAACGAAAAACGCTACTCACCAATTTCTCTCCCCCACCCCCCCCCCCCACCCCCCCCCCCCCCCCCCCCACCTTGCACCACCCACAACCATGTATCTCAATCCGGTTGCAGGAATGATGTGGGGCAGAATTGTTTTTAAATAGGATTTTTAAAGCGCTTCGGTGATAAAGGGGAGATGTGCTTTCTTGCGTTTCAAGGGAACGTGGGAAAATTTCAAAACCGTTTTTTTTTTTTTTTTGTGATCGCTTTCTCGATCGTCAGTCAAGCTCCGCCCCCACTGCTATTGCTTGTCAAAATGGCGGCGAAATGGCTTCAGCTTCCTTCTAGTTATTCCAGCTCTATGTCTTGTGTTCAATTAGTGAAGAAAAATCACTGTTACCTCCAGGAACTCCCTCCGACAGGAAGGAACTGCCTCCAACAGGAAGATTTGGCCCCGCTTTTGAGCGCTCCTTTTTTTGACAACAAGGTCTTGAAATATTTTTGTTTATTTATTTATTAATTTTTTGCACGCCGCATTCTGTAAAATTAGCGGGCGCTTCTACACCCTCTCTCCCCTCTTCCCTTTTCCCATTTCCACCAGGACACGATTAGATTCTTTATCACGAGTCACCTTGTTTAGTCTAATTGCTTCCTCTGTTCCCTCTGCCATGATTGCCAGAGTCAGACCGCTTTGCTTTGGTCCTCTCGTGTCTGTAGGCTAAAACGCTACAGAGGCAGCGGACCTAACAGGCTGAACATTTTTTGCCGATGGAGGTTTGCTGTTAAAATTTCATATTATTGACTGCTGAAATTTCATAAATGAGATTGCTTGCATCTGAAATAAAAAAACAAGAAATCAAAACTAACTATATTTCTGACAAATTCCTAGCCAACACAAGTTTTTACAGTAAATGGCTAATTGGTATCGTCATGAGTGTCATGTCATGTGTGTCATGAGTGTCATGTGTACGATCTGGTAGATTAATGTAATTAATCCTACAATATAAGAAAAAATATGCTTTGGGCTGAATTCAGAATAGAGACTTTTGGTTACTTTTTTTTTTTTACAAGATGCAATGTATGCAGGGTATTTTAAAGTACCATCCTGCAGGACACAGTGGATATTAAAGACCGGACCGTGCTGTGTGTCTGACAGGAGTCTGGGTATATTATGGGTTTCACAGAGCGCTGTGGTCACGTGACCCAAGCGGTTGTTTTTGTTTGAGACCCAGGCGACCTTCTGCAGTGTGTCCCACCCCCCCCCCCCCCCCCCCCCGTGTAGCAGTGTTTTTTAGCAGCAGCGCATACAGTACCAGTCTGTCCTTGAGGCTCTCCGGCGTTAGTAGAATACGGCCGCGATGCTCTCCCCAGCCACGCTGCGACAGCGACAGCAACAACACCTCCAGCGGCACGCGCAGCTGGAAAACACATTGCTCTGTTGAACACAAACAGAAAACAAAAATCAAATAAATAAATCACTTTGTATATAAATTTTTTTGTGTCTTTATATTCTCTTGCTGTGTTTCTCTTTGCTCCTGTTTTTTTTTTAACGGCGCCCCTCTCTTTCAGGACAATGCCCTGCTATTTATTCATATCATTTTTCATGTCACGGTTATCAGTGCTCTTTTATTTTCTTTTTAGATGCAAATCGGACAGATTAATATACATTAACACTCAAGTTTCTGCTGTTTTTTTTTTTTTTACAACAAAACAAACCAACCGCAAGGGTAATGTGGATTTTAAAAATAATTACATTGACAAATTAACAATACAATAAACAGTAAGGAATAATTATCAATCAATATGCATGGATAAAAATTTTATTTTTCCAAGGAAAATCACGCTGTTATTTTCTATTCATGTGGTGTTCAGAGTGCTCAAATGAAAAAATGTATAAAATCAAAAACCCCTTCAGCAAAGCATTTTGCAATTTTCCCAGCATTATCCAGAGGTACAGTACCACAGTTCAAGCTGTGGGATGCCGTAGTTGGACAGTATAAGCTTTCATCTGGAGCCCAGCCAAAATTGTGTTTTCCTGAGGCATACACAGGCTTGTGTCAAGAAGAGCCACAGCTTTCATCTAAAAGTTTAAGAAATTGAATACAAGGCCCTTGATTGAGACAGACCTTGCACATAATTGCATCATTGCCGGGTAAACAACGCGGTTGAAGAGTGCGAAATGTTTAACGGAGACAGAGGGCTTTGTCACTCTCTGCAAAATTTGTGAGCCGTGAGCCTCTCAGCACTGGGTTCGAGGAGCGAGGGGAGGAGGGACTCATCTTTTTATGCTGCTTTATTCTGTTTGTTTTCTTGTTTTCCCGCTTTTCTTCGACGCGGCCCGAAAACAATCGCTCCCCATCTGTCCCCACGTTTTTCTCTCAGCTTTTCCCCCCAAGAGCAGCCAGGACACCAAGGTCGCTCTTTCAACTGCAATCTCTCTTTATCTCTCCCGTTCTACGCTCCCTTCTTCTATTTCCCTCCCCCCCTCCCTCTCTCTCCCTTTCTACGCTCCTTTTTTCTCTTTCCCTCCCTCCCCCTGCTCTCTCTCTCCCTCTCTCTCCCTTTCTACGCTCCCTTCTTCTCTTTCCCTCGCTCCCCCCGCTCTCTCTCCCTCTCTCTCCCTTTCTACGCTCCCTTCTTCTCTTTCCCTCCCTCTCCCCGCTCTCTCTCCCTCTCTCTCTCTCCCTTTCTATGCTCCCTTCTTCCTTTCCCTCCCTCCCCCCGCTCTTTCTCCCTCTCTCTCTCTCTCCCTTTCTACGCTCCTTTCTTCTCTTTCCCTCCCTCCCTCTCCATCTCTCTCTCTCCCTTTCTACACTCCCTTCTTCTCTTTCCCTCCCTCCCTCCCTCTCTCTCTCTCTCTCTTCCATTTTTTCCCCCTCCCTCCCTCCCTCCCTCCCTCTCCCTCTCTCTCCATCTCTCTCTCTTTCTCTCTCCTTTTCTACACTCCCTTCTTCTCTTTCTCTCCTTCCCTCCCTCCCTCCCTCCCTCTCTCTCTCTCTCCCTCTCCCGTTTTTTCCCCCTCCCTGTCTTCCTCTCTCGTCGTGCTCTGATGTAAAAGCTTAGCGCGTTCACCGGGCCCGAACGCCCGGTCCTCTTGTTAATCTCGGCTTTGGTCTCAGTTTACTGACACAATGCGGCCCCCAAGAATCGGACTCTCAGATAATTGTGTTGCTATCCCATTTCTGTTGTAATGGAATCTCATCAGGGTAAGTCCAGCTTAGGGCTGATTCTGAGTGGTGCCTTGGCAGATACCCGAGAAAGTGCTTTTGTGTTTCCCGGTCCTCTTTCAAGATTGTTCTAGCTGCGGTTCTGATTGCTTTGAGAGCTTCTTTTTTTAAAAAGGGAGGGGAAAAAAAAATTCTCTTCACCTGCTTCTTGCCTCCCAGAAAATAATCCTGATAGGATGTAATAAAAGCTGGAAACCCTTTTCTAAACAAATGACCCCCCCCCCCCCCCCCCCCCCCCCCCGACCCTCAATCCCGCTCCGAGCAGCAGTCATACATGCTCGTTTTCAAGCATTTGCACTCGCTCCTCAGAAATATCCGAATATTTTCCAAGTGTCTGGTTTGTCCAGATGGGTATTCATTTTTTGGTCCGTTAATAAAACGCCCTGTAAAAAAATGGTAGAAGCTGTGTGACAGAGCTGGTGCTGGGACTCCAGAGTCCAGGTACCTGGTTTTGTGTGTGGGGTTTGTTTGTGTGGGATGTGTGTGTGTGCGGGGTCTGTGCGTGTGGGGTTGTGCATGCAGGGTTTGCATTCGCAGGTTTTGTGTGTGAGGTTTGTGTATGCAGGGTTTGTGTGTGTGGGGTTTGTTTGTGTGGGATGTGTGTGTTGGGTTTGTGTGGAGTCTGTGCGTATGGGGTGTGTGTGTGCAGTCTGTGTGTGTGGGGGGTGTGTGTGCAGGGTTTGCGTGTGCAGGGTTTGTGTGTGGGGTTTGTGTGTGCAGTGTTTGTGTGTGGGATGTGCGTGTGGGGTTGTGTATGCAGGGTTCGCGTGCACAGGGTTTGTGTGTGGGGTTTGTATATGCAGGGTTTGTGTGTGGGGTTTGTGTGTGCAGTGTTTGTGTGTGGGGTTTTGTGTGTGGGATATGCGTGTGGGGTTTATGTATGTGTGTGTGAGGGGTTTGTGTGTGCAGGGTTTGTGTGTGGAGTTTGTGTGTGCAGGGTTTGTGTGTGGGGTTGTGTATGCAGGGTTTGTGTGTGTGTGGGGTTTATGTGTGTGTGTGTGTGTGTGTGCGTGCGCGCAGGGTTTGTGTGTGGGGCTTGTATATGCAGGGCTTGTGTGTGGGGTTTGTGTGTGCAGTGTTTGTGTGTGGGGTTTTGTGTGTGGGATGTGCGTGTGGGGTTGTATATGCAGGGCTTGTGTGTGTGTGGTGTTTATGTATGTGTGTGTGTGTGTGTGTGTGTGTATGCAGGGTTTGTGTGTGGGATGTGCGTGTGGTGTTGTATATGCAGGGTTTGTGTGTGTGTGGTGTTTATGTATGTGTGTGTGTGTGCGCGCGCGCAGGGTTTGTGTGTGAAAGTCCACTGTGTGTTCTCCATGCATCCCCAGAGGATTTATCCAGGTGTTCCGCTGCCCTGCAACCACCTGCTTTAATTGGATCTCTACATTTTCCTCAGTGCAGGTGTGTGTGTGTGTGTGTGTGTGTTTGTGTGTGTGTGTGTGTGTTTGTGTGAGTGCGTGTTTGTGTGTGTGTGTTTGTGTGTGTGTGTTTTTGTGTGTGTTTGTGTGAGTGCGTGTTTGTGTGTGTTTGTGTGCACGTGTGTGTGTGTGTGTGTGTATGTGTGTCCACTATTCAGTGGGATGTTATACCTTGCATGCTCTGCCTTGGCAGGTTTTTCCCTCACCTCCTCACTTGCCCAAAAATGAGGACGTGGTCACTGCAGTTGGTTGCACTGATTGGCTGACGGACAGACGACAGATGCACAGACCCCACCCCCGGGAGAGAAGCCAAGGCGCCTTCAGAGGTACCGTGTAACCGCTGTGATCGTCAAATATTTGCGGTTGACGAAGGAGCGACACCCCAGGGGACATCCGGAGGACCTGTCACACAGCTGACAAGCATGTGACAGGCGTTTGAGTACAGAGAGAGAGACTCTGTCGAAAGTACGGCGGCACAGATGGCAGAGGAATCCCGCGCCGATTCCAAAAGCCCGTTAGCATCATTAGCGTCTCTCTCAGGCCCGGTCCTCTTTGATGCTGCGGCTGATTGGTCAGTGGGTTCAGGGCCGTACAACTGCATCCATCTCCCTCTCCCTGCCTTGTTTTTTTCTGGTCATGCTGGCCTGCGTCTTGTGGTACTGTACACTGTGAGCCCTGGTCTGGGTACTCAGGGTACTTCATCCCAGTCGGGTTGTGAGAGGGGAGGGGAGCTGAGGTTAAAGAATGAAAAAGAAAAAGAGAGAGAGAGAGAGAGAGAGAGAGAGAGAGAGAGACAAAAACAGTCCAGGGAGTTTTACCTGTGCCCAAAACCATGACTGCACCTGGAAAAAGCAGAGTGTTCTCCAAAACGACCAGTAGAGGGCAATGTGACCTTTCTCGTATTTCTCTCAATGAATCCTGAACCAAAAAAAAAAAAAACAACACAAAAAGCCCTCACCCCTTCAGGCATAATATTCTTGGTCAAAGTATAAAATGTTCTATGCATAATGTAGGCACACATCATCTCCTTGCCGAAGCGATACGAGCCCTCCAAATACCGCATTTATGTGAAGGGAAATATCTGATATACACCGAAAATATTAAATATGCCAATGTTGCCGTTATTGCCACTATTATGCAAAGCATAATGCATTTTACAATCTTGCAAATGTGTGTAATGTAGTCTGTTCCTCCTCTTTTTTGTACATCTGAAAACAAAGAAAAAAGATTTAACAGAGGAGTGGTTGATGAGAGTCAGGTGAGGCTTCCATGTTCATAGTTTTGGGGGGAACTAACCAATAATCTTTTGAGTTAAAGCTGATATACATATACACACGTGGGTGCACTGTGCATTTCTGTGTATTTTCTATACTTGGTCATCTATATGTTTGAGCTGCAGGACCCTCTTGTCAGAGTAGACTGACATTTTATTAGGTGGATTTCCAGAAGCTGCTTTTTTTTTTTTTCTTCTCTCCCCCTTCTCCCAGTGAAGGTAGAATGCAGTCACCTCATGCCATGCTCACTTGATAATGTCATATCCACTGGAGGCACCTGCAATCTTACCTCTAATCTTTATTTATTCGTGATTAAGCACAGCTCAAGTGCTGAGCACTTACACATTTATATTTGTAATAAATACATATATACTGTGGTGCCAGGAAGGGAATTGGGGTGCTGTCCACCAGGGGGCAGCACCGGCCCTACAGACAGGCATGGCTGCAGCTGTGAGTCATTGCAATCACATCAGCTGTGGCCTATTACCTACTTATGGGCTCTATAAGGGGCCTGGCTCCCAGGCCTAGAGGAGAGGTGTTTGGGAGCTGGGGGAATGCCTGGTGTGGTGGCTGCACGCTAGTTTTTGTTTGGTTTTGGTTTCCTTTTTCCTTTGCAGTTTTGGTTGCCAGTTTGTCCAGTCTTTTTGTTCCTGAAGATTTCTATTGTTTTTGGTGATTTGGACAATTTAATGACAGTAAGACCAAACTTTCTGTTGTTTTGTCCTGTCTGTGCAACATGTGAGCCCTATATAATGTGTATATTTAGAATATGTTGTGTATGTACAGTATATGTATGTGTGTATATACATATATACACTATATAGGGATGGGGGTGGCCACCCTAGTGGCCACCCCCAGCCCTATATAGTGTGCATATTTAGTATAAGTTGTATATGTATATGTGTATAAACAGTGTGGGCTGGAGGGAAGGGAGAGGGAGGAAGGTCTGCAGTTGTTGGTGTACTCCTGAGGGCTGTGCTTAAGTCAGGGGCACCCAAACTATGACCTTTCTGTCCGGGGGGGGGGGGGGGGGGGGGGGGGGTGGGTGGTGTGGTGTGTGAATGAGAAAGCAACACCATCAAATGCAGGGTAATGTCTCCCTCTCTCCCCACCTCCCTTTACCTGTGTCTCTTCCCCCCCCCCCCTTCCTTGCAGAGTCTTCTCATTAGTACTTTTTGCTCACAGCTGTCTATAAGCGTGTGGTCTAGAGGCCGGCAGTGTGATTATTGTGGTTGCGGAGTCGGTGCTATCACCAGAGGATTGCAGGTTTGAGCCCTAGTTGTGATATTACTGTCATAATAACCTTGAACAAGGCGCCGTATCCGTGTTGCTTCGGTAAACACCCAGTAATGTGTAAAATGTGGACTGTGTAAATTATCCTCGGTAAGGGCGCCTGCAGGACAAGGCCACAGTCCCTGAGCTCCTGAGCTGCACCTGGCTACAGCACCGCGCTCTCACAGATCCATCAAAGGAAAACTGCAGACCGTGAATGCACCGGAAAAAAGCAGGTGCATAGACACACTTCCACACACACGCATATGCACGCACAAACACACACATGAATGCATGCACACACACACACTCACAAAACACACACACGCATACTCACGCACACACACATGCAGACACACGCATACATGCATGCACGCACACTCACGCATACACATGCACGCGCGCGTGCACATGCATTCACACAAACGCACATATGCACACACACACACACACACACACACACACATGCATGCACCGCAGCCGAAGTGCTGACTCTCCAGCACATGCCCGGACTAATTAATAGCTTTTGTTGTTAATTGGCGCCCTGAACGATGCGCTGCACATTGTGTCCTCGACAGGCTCTCATTTGCAGAGAGCAAGAGTTTATGGTAATTTCTCCCTCTGGCTCTCTCCCCTCTGTCTCTCTCTCTCTCTCTCTCTCTCTCTCTCTGAAATGCAGTGTGGGTAAAGATGGCCGACAGCAGATAATGCCCTCCGGGGATTGTTACCACTCCACACACACACACACACGTCCTGACTTGGCCAAGGGTCGCTCAGGCACCTCCAGGCATGGCACTAATTAAAACGGTAAACAGACAAGCAGAGTTGAGATGTAGCGTTCAGAAAAATGAACCGAGAAGTCTATCTCTTCATGTCTTTAGCCTGTGAGTCCGTGTGTGTGTGCGTGCCTGTCTGTGTGTGCATGCATGTGTGTGGACATGTGCTAGTGTCTTGGAGTCATACAAAGTAACGGAAATAGAAACGGCAATTGATCCATTATGAAAAATGCGACCATTAGAGTAAAAACAAACAAAAAAAAAACCCAACACTCGCACAGCTCTCCTAGCTCCTCGCGGACCCCTGCTCGCATTCAAGATCATGCATATCGCCGCTTGTTTTCCTTATCGATTCCCGCGAACCCGCCGATATTGACCCGCGGTGCGGGCCCGGCTCTGCTGCCGCTCCGTTTGCAGTGCAGCCCTGTTCGCAATGATCACACCGTTACAGCCTGTCACGTTCGATAAGCGCCCCGAACGTACGCCAGCGCACCAGGCCGGGGGGGGATAAGCGCGTGGAACGGATACTCGGCTGAGTAAAGCTTTCATAAAAAAACCAAAGCGATACGGCGATTTGCTCAGGTGAAGGCGAAGCTGTTGATGAGCCTGGTAAGTCTACCAAACTCCTACAACAAGAGAGTGCAGGCCTCTATTGCAAAAAGGAGCCACTGCCCTCTATCTACTGCACAGCACAAAATTCAGATGACAAGGGAAATCAAGTAAGTTATATTATGATGCAATAGGGTGTATTATGCCTATTTTTAGTTATAATCATAACCATGCAGAAATATAGAAATAGTGCTTATGGGGGAGTTATATAGCAGCTATGCATGTAAAATGTGCTTATATATGCATATGCATATATAAGCTAGCCTTGCGCAAATAGAATGTTTTATTGCTTTTGCAATATATGTAAAAAGTGAAAACAACATCTGTGGGGAACAGATTGAACATGCCATATTTAAATATATTTTAATGCACAACTATTATCGCAAAATTTAACAGATTAAAAAATAAAAGAAAAATGTAAATGAGGCATGTGTACAAGTTTGGACACCCTGTCTCAATACTTAGTAACACCTCCTTTGGCAGAAATCACAGGTTCCAAATATTTCTTGTAGCCTGCTAAAAATCTTTCTGTTCTTCTTTTAGGATTTTTTTTCCTACTTCTAGTGCAGAAATACTGTCTTCTTACATGCATTGCATGTTTGTCATCTCCCCACAGATTTTCAATATTATTCAAGTCTGGGCACTGTGAAGGCCATTACAAAACCTTAATCCTTTGTTCCTTCAAGCAGTTCATGGTTGATTTTGAGGTATCTTTTGGATCACAGTCGTGTTGAAACATCCAATCTCTCTTCAGCTTCAATTTCTTCACTGACTCTGGGACATTACCTTCTTGGATTTGTTGATATTTAGTTGAATCCATTCTTACAATATCTCACAATATTCTGCACAACATTTCCTGTATCACTGGTTGCCAAACGGCAGAGGTGGACAATCCAGGGGACAGAAAATAAAAGTCCTGCCATGTATTTCAGAATATTTATTGAACTCTGGAATTATCTTACCACCTGGCTTAATTTCTGGCTTAATTTTAGGCTTAACTAGCCAACCATGTTTCAGACCGTTTAAGAGTGGACTAATGGATCACCCGGAAGGATGCCTAAAATTTTTCACATGCAACATTTACCATTTTATTTTTTAAACTGTTGAATCCCGCAAATAAACAACAATAACCCCCGCTTTAAAACTTCCAGAAATATTGTCATGTTTAAGGACCCTGCAGAGGTTGTATTAACTTGTGATAAGTTCTTTTCACTGGTGGACCAAAGGGCACAAATAGATATATAGGTAACGGTCATCAATAGACAACATGGCTCCCAAAGCTACCATTGATCAAAGAGCACGGAGGGAACGCTTTGTACAAATGAGACTTTAACAGGAGGCCTGGTGCGGACTGTAGGAGAAGAGCTGCCAAGCCCAGACACGGCCATAACGGTCAGGGGAAGACAGTAAATCTTTCTCCCGGCTTTCCTAAACCGGTGAACTCTGCTGTTTTAAAAGATAAGAACTGTACCGTGTGCACTGGTTCTGGAGAGGACGGGGGAAAAAAAAAAAAAAAACCACCTGGGGAAAAATGTTTGGTTTTGGACATAAAATACCGGGCAGAGATATATTGTTCATGTTAGAGCCACTGGCTTTGTGTCCTCTTGCCACTGTAGGTCCGATTAAACACCGCCTCCCACCCCCCCCCCCCCCCCGTGGCTCGAATCCAAATTGCCATTGACTTTCTTTGTCCGGAAAACTTGGATGCGCTGCGTGCATTTTAAGGCAAACGTAAGCATTTGGAAAGGTCCGGAATGGTGTGCATGGGAATATGAAAGGTTCGCCATGGGGCTCATTTAAACCTCATTGTGATTATGCTTCAGATAAGAAGCAAAAAAAAAAAGTGCATTAGGACTGGAGCCACTATTGCCACATTAAGACCTGAAAATGCCAGATGCTCAGGTGCACTTCTGTTTCCATGCTAACCTAGCAAAAAAAATCTAATAGTTTAACAACATAAGGGTGGAGGAATTAGGCATTAGCTATAATTGTACAGTTTAAAAAAAAAAAAAAAATTAAAAAAAATTCTAGTTTGATGCTTTAAACTCTACAAGTGGATTCCACAATGTGTAATTGGCTTTGATAGCTCGATACCTGTCTCTTGTTTGCTGAAACCTGCAACAGATATAAGAACATTAGAAGGTAAGAGTGCATGCTGCCATGGTTGAGAACAGGTCATTCACCCCTTCTAGCCTCATTATTTACTGACAGATTGGCGGGAAATCTGCACGGCACCAAGACTGGATTTGAACAGCCAAAGTATCACTGCCTGTACTAAAATGCCCACGTGCTGTACCACACGTTAACACCTCAGTGTAAAAATAAACTCTTTGATATCACTGCAGAATTTACCTCTATTTTCTACCTATGCCCACTTTGTTCGCTGACTGAATGCAACTTGGAAAATGTTATTAATTTTTTCATATCCCATTTATGAATTTAAAACTGAACAATCAACTCTCCCTTTAGTTGCCCTATCAACAGATTATCGTCAACTGTTGTTCACTGCGTGAATATTCTTGGATTACCTTAGTATTATCTGTTTGCTGAACTTCTGTGGTTTATACCAACAGCAAAGTTAACTGTTTTGTGATGAACAATGCCTATCAAGATCATTTATATAAATAAGGGAAAGCAGAGGATCCAACATTGATCATTAAGAGACTCCACTTCCCACAAACACCTTGCTCTCATATCATCCCCACTACAGTTACTCCTTGTGTTCTACCTTGAAGCCAGTTTCAGACCTACTCTGACAGAATTCCGATAATTCTTGCTGCTTTCGTTTTGGCAACAATGATGCTTTCCCCGCAGTCCGGCCAGCCAGGTCGAGCCAAAGTGAGCTTGTGCACCAAACTGTGGCCTCCTCCTGCTGGCACACTTCCTGTCCGCTGTCAGCCCTCGGAAACGTCGCCAACATGGCTCCCAATTCATCGCATACTACGCCCGAGCTATATGCCGCCATATTCCTGCTGAAAAATGACTGGCTTAATGAGTCATTTGATATCCCTCAACCTCTGTTAACTGTAACCTTTAGCCCAACTGTCCCAATGAGGACTAAGAAGGGTTGAAGGGTTGCGGTAACAAGAAGGGCGGACTGAGGCACTGGCGAGGGAAACAGGAAGCAAGGACACACATTTACCTTTTGCCATCGTATGACAGGTTCCCTTCAAAACACTTTGTTGCGCCCTTAAAGCAATTCCGGAAGATTCTTAGGCGTGACCTTCAAACACCATGATGGCTATCCCACCACAAGGGCCTTTTTTTCCAAGGAAAATTTCGACTTGTCACTGATGGTAGATTTCAGTATTTTACATGAAAGTATTTAATTGATGCACAGTCTCCCCTTTTTACACATTGGCATTCCACTAGCTTGCTTCCAGTCATTTTGAATTTCTCCAGATTTCTAATGATACCTGTCAGTAGTTTATGTATGATCTCCTCCTCGGTCTTTGACTGCTCTTGGATAAATGGCGCCGGGGCCTACTGCCTTATTTGTCTTCATTTTAAAAGTTTTCTTGTTCTCTCCCCCTTATGACATTCTTTAAAACATTGTACAAATACAAGCATGCGCTTGTAGGCACATAACTTCCACGGTAAAACTCTTAATCAAGTAACTTTTCAGAGTATCAGCAAAATTCTTAAATTAAAGAAAAGCTCCTTCCTTATTTTTAATGCACTTAATCCCTCTTTAATGCCATGTTTCTACAGTGATATTGATATTTAGGATTACCTTTTGCATCTTGGACAATTTGCATTTCAAAGAGCCTTTTAGCTACCCTTATTTCTCTTTTAATCTTAGTACGTATATTACAATATTCTTCCTTTTTTCTCTGTCTTCTTTTATATGGTTTATAAAGTCTGTTCTTTTGTATCAAACTTTCACATAAAGAGGTATTCAACCTCTGTGGAACTTCTTGAAGGCTAAATCTTACTTTTCTTGGTTTCAGATTCATACTGAACATGAACAATATCCCTATTGAATTTCCTCCACTTTTTGTCGCAGTTTTGCAGTCGCAAAGATGACTGAGTCTGTACTACTTAAATTCTCACATCTTATTAAGGCAGCTCATCTGAAGTTACAAATTTTGGAGTTGGGGGAGGTGGCGCTAACTTGCTAAAATACATCAAAAGTGACTCTGCCATAATCACTCGTCCCAAGTGGTTCCACTACTTTGAGCTGCACTGTCAGGATTATTACACAAAACCCCACGCAGTACTGATTTCCCTCTTGTAGGCCGAATTACAAACTTCATCAGAAATATTGTCATTTGCAACTCATCCAAGACTCATCTTCACATTTTCCCCGTGCTGACACCATGAATAGAGGAATAATTGAAGGCAGTACTTAAGTCTCTCCTTCCTGACAAGCTTCTTCTTAAAATTTACATTAAGAGCATAATATTTACATTTCTGCCCAAAGTTGGCCTTTAGAGCACTCCTCTATGTTCTAAATTCCTGTTTTTCACCGGTAGTCCAATCCAGAAATTCTCACAAGGAAAGGAAGTTTCCTGAAGCTTCTGGAATTCAGGTTTTCTTTAACATAAAGGGGTACAGCCCCACCTCTTATACTGGTGTCATCCTTCCTGATTGGTTTATACCCCACTACATTGTGTGCTCCTTCCTGTCCCGTGTACTAATCCACGTCTGTCACTTCAGCTGGACCATAAACCTCAATTAATCATGATGGCTTTCACAAAAAAAGATTAATGTTTCCACACTCGGGGAAAAAAAGGATTCCAAAAGGCTCCTCCGTGTCTCCACAGAGGAAGTGGAAACGTTCTTAGTCAGGCAAAATGGCTGAGTCTCACCTACCGTTGAGGGTTTCATAAGAAGCTAAAATGGTTCCCTGATGGAGACAAGCCAAATAACCATTTTTCAGAGAGTGTTTCAATCATAAAATTATTTCTGAGACCCCCACTGGTATTATCATAACATCCATCTAATTGCATTCAGGCTGAGTAATTGACTTGACAGTAAGTTCATCCACCAAAATGGAGCACGTCTGCAGTCTACAAAAGTACCCTGCCAATATAAACTCTGTCAAACAGTTGAAATGACACAGCTTTAGCAGACCCTGGAAACCGTGATCCCACGCAAACATTGATTTGAATTTTGAATGCGTTCATTTAAAAATTACCTTACAAAATGTCAGCTGATTATGCTACTATGATCAAAAATAGGTAGAATGCATAATGTATGTAGTTTCCATTACCTGTTCACTGTTCATTGAGCGGACAAACTAAAAAAAAACAGCTTCAACCACCATCCTGATGACTTTACCACTACCTTTATGAGTAAATATTATTGGTGCAGAGCTATTTTCACCAATTTGTATGAACAAATCTTCGTTGTTTTTTTTTTTTTTTTTCCCAGAAACATTCCATCAAAATGCTCCGCTGCATTACTTGTGTCTATTGACTTGGAATTGAATCCTGGAACTTAGTAATTTTTTTGGAAATCATAGCACTCTTGGTAGCTTTGTTCAACGAAAGTCAAGCTCGGTGGCCAATGAAAGTAATGAAGGCCAATTTTCTGGTTGATCAAGCAACTGTTGTCCATCAACTAAGCCTCTAAATTTGCTATGCTGGAGGACTGCGGAACTGGCAACCGACAGATCACGGGCAACCAAAGGACCAGAAATATTGAAATGTGGCGCATCCAGTGCAGTGAAACCCCCACTAGTACAAGTGACTTAATTGGATGTGCCACTCGAGAAGCCCCAGCCATTTTAGCGTTTGATTCCTTTTTCGAGAAATGTGCCAAGAATCGGAATGGCGTACCTTTAGGAGTGACAACAAACACAGCGGGCAGGAGGAAATAATGAGCGAGACTGGGCCTGTGTGATCGGCGAGCTTCAAATCCTGCAAAACAGGGTCAAAATCACTCTCCACCACCGGCGAAAGAAAGAAAAAAAGTCCAATCAGACGGCTTCAGACGCAGCGAGGAGTCTGTCGGAAAGCGCCGCGGAATTGGAGCCGCCCGCTCGCTCGTGCACGGGCGCAAGCGAAGGCCCCGTTCGCCGGACAAATTGACTAAATTGCACAGACGTGAAGCGGCGCTCTAACGAAGGTCCGCGTTTATTTATTCATTCATCGGCGAGGCCCGAGGAGAGCGCCCCTCTGCCGCCTTCACGCGCCCGAGTTTTACTCACGGCGGAAGCGCGCACGTGTTCATTAGTCGGTCGGATAAAAGCTAATCTTTGTTTAATTGCTCTCCTCCCTCTCTCGGGGGGGGGTGGGGTGGGGGGGGGGGGGCGGTTGTTGGAGGGGGGGCCTTGCTTGGTGTTTATAGCAGCAGGTGACAAGTTGAAGAAATAACTGGAAATGCCTCCACATTTTGGAAAACTTAACCACATCCCACCCCCCACACACACTTACACGCACACACCCTTATAGAAGCATTCCAGGCAGACTATTATTTGATAAATTATTTCTCTGGAGCGGTAGAAATGTGCGCACCTGGGTCTGCATGGCACAGCCCTGTGCTAAACATGTGGAGCAGGTGAACATGGTGAACATGACGGGACCAATCGTTGCTTGAGCCTCCTGTACCTAGCATGGAAATGAACTGAGCATCGACGAATCTAAAGCCCTGCTCGCACGGGACTAGTATTGCCTGGGGACCTCTAGTAACTTGTAATAAATGCGGACGTCGTCTGTGATCTTAATCCCGTGCGAATCCGCCATGTCCGTAATTTGTAAAGTAAAAATTCCAACGCAAATTACATTACAGGCATTTAGCAGACGCTCTTATCCAGAGCGACTTACACAACTTTTACATAGCATTTTTACATTGTATCCATTTATACAGCTGGATATATACTGAAGCAATGCAGGTTAAGTACCTTGCTCAAGGGTACAACGGCAGTGTCCTACCCGGGAATCGAACCTGCAACCTTTCGGTCACAAGCCCAGTTCCTTACCCACTGT
Source organism: Anguilla anguilla (assembly GCF_013347855.1). Taxonomy (NCBI): domain Eukaryota; kingdom Metazoa; phylum Chordata; class Actinopteri; order Anguilliformes; family Anguillidae; genus Anguilla; species Anguilla anguilla. Next base: position 7,910,890 of record NC_049203.1, read on the forward strand.
GCTACACTCCGTCCTGCATTACCTACCATATTTCGCCAAACACAGAGGTCATGTGATCATATTAATCCCGCGCAAATTGGCATCTCGGTGATTTGGGGTCGTATTTTACTGTTACGCAAAGCAGAGCCTTGACATTTTCAATCATATCCGGGAGGATAATTTCAGTAAATTTGAGTAAAATACAGACTTCGCTTATCCCGTGCGAATGCGCCGCACGAAACACAGATGTGGGGGGGGGGGGTAATTTCTAAATCACATGAGGTCCCCAGGTAATGCTAGTCCCGTGCGAATAGGGCTAATCATGAATGAATTTAGGATTAATCTAGCAACATATGGTCTCGGGGCTAATGCACGGATGGTAAATTTGCCATTGTAATAGCAAATAGCTTAGAAAGCTGCCATGTCACATCTTTTATTTTAAGTTGATGGAAAAGAAATTTGTGAGCCAGCTTATCTAGTCAAAAACCATGCCAAGTTCTCATTCAGTCTCGGAGATGCCCTAGTTGTAGTGTGGACAGTGCAAAGAAAGATAGAGCCCATTAATTCACTTTTTGTGGATTTCAGTCCATACTGTTTGCTTTTAACGAGAAAAAATTCTCAGAATAAAAAGCAGAGAAAGTTTGATGTTGAAAATATGAACTTAGTTTGGGATGTTACTTTGTGTGCAAGTGTGTGATTGCGAAGTAGTAATAATATGTTTTGTGTAAGTGTGTGATTGCAAAGTAGTAATAGTATGTTTTGTGTAAGTGTGTGATTGTCGAGCAGTGATAGTGTGTTGCGTGTTAGTGTGTGATTGTGGAGCAGTGATAGTGTGTTTTGTGCAAGTGTGGGATTGTGGATCAGTAATAATATGTTTTGTGTAAGTGTGTGATTTAAGAAATACTGCTGAATGCAGTCACGGCTACAAGGGTGTTGCTAGGCAAGATGCAAAGTGGAGTGCCGGCAACGCCTTGTTGCCATGACTGCCTTCATGACAAAGCATGGCCTCGAGTGCCATATTGCTTTTATAAAATGGATACAACATATAGGAACAATTAATTGATGACACAGTATTATTTATTTTGTAATATTATTGGTAGGTAACGGTTCGGGCATGGAGTGATTCACAAACAGGCCGTATGAATGACTGTTACAGTGTCGGATTTGCAATCGCAGTGGAACACTGTCTCGGCCAATCAGCATCCAGGACCGGAACTATCCACTTTATGACGTGGAGCAATAACTGTGTTACTGGACGCAGACTAAACAGCCCTGTTGAGTGAGCTGCAGTGGGGGAGGATGAGGGAAGGGTGTGCGGGGTGGGTGTGGGTCAGAGAAGCGGGGGGTGGGGACCGGGGGAGGGGGGTTGGGAGGGCCGAACGAGAACAGCGAAGCGGGGTGTCAGAGAATGGCCTGGAATACGAGTGGGGGATTTATTAACAATGTGTCCTGAAGGAACAGCACAGACACTGCACTTTATCCCTCGGGGACATAGGGGGGGGATTTGCTGTTGAGTTCAGCAGATTCGGCGACGGGTGAAGGGGCAGGGGTGTCGGGGGCGGGCACCGGGGATTAGACAATCGCGTCTGATTTTTAAGGACGAGCCTGACCCGCTGCCGTACAGTGCACAGGTATTCGCGCCTGTGCCTTTTATTGTGTGTGATAACAACAGACCCTCGGGGGAGGAAATTAGTCTGGTTCTGGGACGAGACTAGTCGTTGCCAAGTTAATTACATACCATTTATCCAGCCTTTTTTTTCTCTCTCCTGGACAGTTTATGCAGTTAGGAGAGTTTAAACTGGGAGAGGTATGCTCCCCTAATGTAATTTAACCCTGGGATAAATTATTGCCATCCTTCAGTTACTCCTGTCAGTGACACACCATAAATACTGGCAATATATTACCAGTCAGAGGAATTTATGCAAGCAATTTACAATGCTTATCCAGAGGCAGTGCTTTAACGTTGTAGTAGGTGTAAGATTATCCCAACTTTGTAAACAGAGCAGTCGTCTCAAGATGTGTACAGGGGAGCTGCATCTTGAGAGAGAGGCCAAAACGTGCATGTTTGTGTGTTGCATGTATCTATTTGTGCCTGCATACCTATATGTGTGAATGACTGTGTAGACAGAAAGTGCGCATGCATTGGTGCGCATGTATGTTCCCATGTGTGAACCTGTTTTGTGTGTTTTGTAAAAAAAAAAATTGTTCCATTGATGACAAATCAAGCGGGAACATCAGATATTGAGGAGTTGAGATTCTGAGGAAGAGAGTAGAAGTCCCTTCCCACCAATGCTTCGGTGCTGAATCACTGGAATGGCAATAAGGAAGGCCGACGGGTGGTACACTTTATCCTCCGGAAAGAAAGACCGCCATTTCCTTGAAGTCCTCAAAAGCTGAAAGTTCTCAGTTGGCGCACTCAACAACATGTCAGATGGCATCACCAGTTTCATTATCACCCAGTCCCTGTCACCCCTAAACACACACACACACACACACACACACTTTACATTGCCAAAAAAAGTAGCTCATTGTCACCCAGAGGAGGAGATCCGACACATAATTCTGAATGCTAATGCGTAATTTGAGTGACACTTTTGAGTCAGCCCAGCTGAACGTGACAGTGGTCCTGTGATGAAGCGGGGGGGGGGGGGGGGGGAATGGCGCCATTAATTTACAGACCCTTATCGGAAGGCAGCGTGAGTTTGATGCGTGCGAGTGGTGTCCGGCTGGGACAGGGAGTCTCTGAGTGTCTGACGAGGGCTGCTCAGACTCTCCATTGAAAACCATCAACCGAGAATCCCTGCCGAGACTCTCTCCCTGGTAAAGTGCGCCGAGAAAACAGTAAAACAAATGAGCCTTTGGAATCATATCCGCGGCCTCTGCGCGGCCCATTCTGTTAGCGGTACTGTTCCAGAGCGTGCACGGGGTCCCCCCGCTGTTTGGGGTCGAACCGTGACCGTGCCAGCGCTGACTGCGACTGGCAGACCCACAGAATGATGCTTAATTGGTGGCAGCATTGCCCAGGTTTAGGGAGGGTTCAGTTGGCATTGATCTCGCATTTACCCAAGCAGGGTAAATAAATAAATAAATAAATGATAATAATGAAGAACTGAGGACCAATCTCCTTCCTGATGCAATTGTGATGTCACAGGTGGCTTGGGACAGGAAGGGGTCAGAGATCATGGCTCAGAGAGTGGGGTTATTTAATTTCCACCTGGCAGGTCAGGCAGCCCTGGGGGCGTGCTGGATCACAGCACAGCAATCACCATCCATCTCTATTCGCTTATTGAACTGTCACCTGCCCGCCCCCCCCCCCCAGGGTAGAGTAGAAGGAGTTGGTGACACCAGGGATGCCCTCTACAGTGACTCATCAGGTTGGATATTCAGTTCTACCTGGCAGTATGGAGACTGTTTGATATCTCAACTCTGATAAAACAGGAAGGAGATCCTTGTTTGATACTCAGCAGGTAAGGAGCTGTACAATATCCAATATCCAGTGTCATTCAATGCTACTTTTCTACTTTTAAAATTCATACTGATAAATCTGATGCTCATGCTGTAAATGTGCATACTGTTGGTGCGCAAAGATGAAATCTGATAACACATTCAGTTCATTTTTTATTTATTTTGAACTTTGTCACCGACACGAATGGTGCCAATAATCTGTTTGAAATTTCACCTTCATGTACTTTCCCCTGTACTTTCTCCCTGTTGGAGTTTTTGTGACTTAGAACTTGATAGACATTTGCACCCATAGCCTTTGTTATTGGGTTCAACGGAGACTAAAATAGTCTTAATGATACCAAAAACATAAAGGTCATGGCTTAGCCTAGGATTTAGTCACTGTCATATATCCTCTACATACTTTGTATACGGATATATAGCAACTCGGTAAGGGTGAGGTTTATTACAGTACTAAATTCTGCCAACATGTGTGCTGTTAAACCCAAAGCTTTTAATTTATTTATGATGTCAGTGAACATAATAGCCAAAGTTCTCAAAAAATTACATTTACACTTCTTAAAAAACAATTGGTTGCATGCATTTCTCAATGCTGAGTTCACTCTTCACACAGTTAGCACAACAGCAGTCTATGTGGACCAAACTGTGAATAATATTTAATTGGTTTGACACAAAAATCATTCAATGAGCTCACCTTTCAGAAATGCTTGAATTGTTTTCTCACTCAGACTCAGCCACCAACAAAACCGTATGTATCTACAGCCAACTTTGCAAATGTTTACATGCTTTTTACGAAACTGTTAAATTGACGATAAAACCTAACATAAGAAATTAAAGAGGACAGCAATTTTTTACATTACAAATACCATATTGAAATTCATTTTAAATCCTAAAAAGTAGATAAAACGGTTTTTGAGACAAATTGGAAAACACTGTTGATTGAAGTTATGTAAATGAGGCAAACCACAGCTGATTCCCATCTCAGTTACCCTGAGTGTTTTCAATTTCTCAGTTACCCTGCTGTTTTCAATTTCCTTACCATCTATACAGGAAACGGGACATCGTTGGAACGATATTTTAAGTAAAGATAGACCAAAGCAAGAGATAGAGAGGTGCGTAACAGGAAGAAGAGTAGCCAGGAGAGGTAGAGGGAGTGGAGTATGTATAAATGCTTGGTGGAAGACAACAGAGATTAAGACCAAGAACTGTAGTCACAGGTGAGATTAGGGCTACTATGATTGGCCCTGTGGTAAATCATGCTCTACCAATGAGAGAGGCTGGTCTGAGAGTACAACCAAATCCGGACCGCACAACAGTGGTATCTATTGCGAGAATTTTCCAGAAAGCTGCTTGTTTCAGTTTTGTTTCGGTAGCCTAAATTCGAAATGAAAATGCAGTTCCATACAAACCGCATTTTCATTTGGATGACTGGGGTATGGAAACAAACTCCCTTTAAATGTGTGTACTGTCAACTGTTTGATAATTAAAGTCACCCATGCCTTGTAGCACTGAATAGTGGGTTTACATAAAGGGAAAAGTAATGGAATGGGAAGTCTGGGGAAAATGCACGTTCTCCATCTGTGGGTTTGAGCCAGGCAGGGCATTTTTTTAATCACATGCATTGCAACTCCACATACAGTATCTCTGCATACGTGGGTACAGCAGCTGTGTAGCTGGGAGTGTGTGAAAAAAAAAAAAAAAAAAAACCACTTAAGGTCCTCCTTAAGTCAGGATTCAGTCCATACTGGTGTACATTGTATTGCTTTATGTTATTCAAAATACATTTTAAAGTTGTCACACAATTTTAATGGCACAGTTTGTACTGGCAATTTGACAGCACTGCCAGAGGGGATTTTTGGAGACAGGTTGGAGCTGTTTCAGCCTTGACAATATTTGTATTAAAATCTATTTAATGAACCTAAAACTGTTCTGCTTTGGGTTATTTATTTATGCTTTCATTCTCAAAGCAATGCCCACATTGGGTGCATTGTCTGATGCTACCCTATCTGTAACTGTGGCTGTGGGTTTGACTGTAAAGTGGGGGGTTGGATGGGGGTGGGGGAGGGGGGTGGGGGGCGCTGCCCCAGTGTTGACTTTAAACCTTCTTTGAGTACCTGTGTTTGCCTGTGTGTGCATTGCAACATGGCACAAAACGTGTGCTTTCATGTGTACTGAAGATACAAGAGGAACGCATTATTTTCTCCTTTGCCTTCCCTTCCTGTTGGGGATATGCCTCCCAATGTGCTTTTACAACAGGCCACTTGTTACACAAGTTACACAAGAAAGACCCCGTTCTTTCAGTCCAATTAAAGAATGTGCAAATTCATCTTCTGCCAGCAGAAATAAACACTTCTAATGAATTCTACAATGGGCGGAATATTCTGTAGAAATTAAAAAGCTCAGTAGTAATAGAACTGGGTTATTAAACAGGAAACTGCTGCTAAAGACAAAATCAAAGTGAATTTTTTTTCCTCTCAGCTTTTTCCTTAAAAAGAAAAAGAAAAAGAAAAAAAAAGTTTCCTTGACATGAATTTCATTTTACTAAACTGAAAAAACTACTGACATATTACAGGAAAGCTAGAGACAAAGATTTAAAAATGTAAAGGTACAAATAGGCTTAATAAATGTGGTTGGTAAGAAAAATAAATGAATCCACCTTATGATATCTGAACCAACTGATTTCGCTTCTCATAGATTTATTTATTTGTATTAACCTTTACCTTCCCCCATGGTGTGGCAAACTTTTTACGGGCATGGTGGATTAAGCTGTACTGCAGATAGTCTCATGCATGGAATATAATTATTTCTCTGTTGTAAATCGCAAAGAAAAGAAAAAAACCCCAACTCTATTCCCTTGGACGATGCACATTCCCCTGATGGATGTATGTAAATAGAGAGAACACAAGAAAGATGTTTTCATGGTTTTCTTTTTAAAAATCTGGGACAGGGTTAATTGGCATGCTAGTTGTAATGGATGTTTTGATAAGAAGGCCTCTTCCTGAAGCAGAATTGTTCTGTTTTGCCCAGGCAAAGACGTTACTGTCGATATCAGCTCAGTTAGTCTCTTCCCCATCTTCTCTGCATTTTTGCTGTAATTTCTCATCATGGCAATGGTTTGGTGAGCACTTTTGTTCAGGTAGAGGAGGATATTTCCACAAATGTATGATATTTTCAGAAATCCTTGGGGTAATTGTCGTTGTTATGGGTAGATGGCAGCAGGTGTGTAGGTCATTAGACAAAATTCTGCCCTTTTGCCTCGTGTGTCTCCCAGGGCTGATATCAAAAGTTTCTCTTATAATAGGACACCAGTAAATTAATTCATTTTAACAATTATTAAGACCGTAGGAGGAAACCATCCGTACGCTTAATTAAAGCTAATTAATCAGCAGAGCCCAAATTACTATATCAATGAAAGAAAACAATTTCTAAATGCACAACGCGTCAACAGAAAATTCATTGGAACAGAATTCAGATGTTAGGGGAGTGTTATTTGACAAAATTCAATTAAAACTCATGTGTTCAAAATGAATCATTTAAGATAAAATAAAAACAAGGCTGTAGAACCCTGTTGTAGGCAGTCATGCGTTGCAGTGATAGTTCAATTGTATCACCGCAAAGTTTATTCTTTCCTTTCAGTATGATTTAGTAAAAAACATTTACCGTCTACACAAACCTTTATCCATAAACAGCTAGTTTAGCGCATACCAAAATTGACTTCTGAACACATTACTTCACCATGTGGTTCGCTTGATGGATAAACACGTTGCTTTGAAATCATGTGACTGATGTTATGTTTTGCAGATATTGAAACATACCAGTAGAACCTCAGAAATAAGAACCTCTGAGTTATGACTTGACCCGGTCATCTGAACAGGACTTGTACCAGGGATACGTCAGTTGTGGCAGTGCAATCAGTCGCCAATGCAAAGAGAAGGTCAAGCAGTTATGGAGTATGTTGGTTATCGCCGGTAGAACAATGTAGGAAGCGATTGCTGGACAGTGTTTGGGTATACTTCTCAGTGCTCTGTGGGATTTACAAAGACGTCTGCCAGTCGAGATTGCCATTATAATTCACTGAAGACCCTTCTATGTGTGCATAATGCATGGATAATGGGCCAAACAATGTGTTCATGTTATTTTTTTCTTTTCTGGGCACTCTCGCTTTAAAAAAATTGCTTTGGTCAATCCGGATCATTGTTGAAGAACGTGTTGACTCCAGCTGACGCACCGTCCACAAAGAGGTTTCCGGGATCCGTTTGCCTCAAATGGAGACCGACCATTTTATGCACCGGGCAAAGCCTCTTATCTCAGTCGTGCAGGTCCAAAGATGGAGGTAAAAAAATGTTCTGCCCACTGGAGGGAGAAAGGTGACCCTGATTCATTTAGTTCATTCAAAAAGGAACTTTTAGCCAAGCAGTGACCAATGTACGCTACAGTACATGAAGTGTTCTCAGAGGAGGTGTGGTGAAGGATGTCAGCGAGGATTTGAAGATCAGGGATTTTTTTTTCTTAAAACATCTTGGGGTATATATGATTGAAGAAGCCCAGCAACCTATTCCAGGAAAGCAATAAGTCTTTAACTTGACAGTTTGACCTGAGGACACCAAAACTGTTCTGTACTGAAACCAAAATAAATTTATGCAAAAAATTAAATGTAAATCTGGAAGTCTTTTTACACATTTCTAGTGACAGGGATGGCATGCTCATTAATGTGTGTCTAAGCTGTCAGAAGATTCACACTCCCACATTTCACACAGAAAACGTGAAGAAGAAGAAGAAGCCACTCGTTTTGGGGGGTGGAATGTGATAGTGCTGAGGGAGTCGTGCTCAATGGGAGTATAGTGCAGATCTGGCAAAGTACAGCTGCCGATGTACAAGATGAACCATTTCAACCTGTTTTTCCCACGGTGTGCAGGACTGCCGCCGTGGGCTATGTGTGGAAAATTGTGGTCACTTACTCACTCACTCACTCACTCATGGACGACCTGAGAGGGACGCTTTGTAGGACGCATGCGCAGGTGGTGCTTCGTTTAGTAGGACGCATGCGCAGGTAGTGACGCCTTTATCTGTTTGCATCTCCCAAAATCACCACTTCGAACGGCACAAGATTTTTAAGCACAGCTTTATCGCCTAACGTTACTTTAGCTAACCTTAACATGTTAGCCTTTCGCCTACTTTAGTTAACCTAGTTAGCGCCGTGGGTCTGGATGCGTTCGTGGTTGTTTAATGGTCTGACAGACAAAAGAGAGGTGAAGCGGGTCACTCAGAAGAGATCCAATCAAGCGCTAATCAAGATAATGATAAAAAACTGTAAAATACTACCTCCAATCATGTGGACATCATAGCCATTAATAATAACCATCCTTTAAAGTCTGACACCAAAACCTTATTATTATTGTTTTAAATTACACTGCCTATTAGAGCTGTGGAACCAATACAGTGTCTGTCTTCTCTTACTGAACTGTGCTGGTTTACTCAATGTCAATGCAAATTTACTTGAGAAGGAAGCTTATGGAGGAATGTAGATGAAACCAGAAGTGGTGAGACATAAAAATGTGTAGGAACGTGGCAAACGACCCCAACATTTCTGACCACGGGAAGGTTGCTACTCTAGATTTGGGTACAGTGCAGACAAAGAGTTGTTCTAGAAAGAGAGAAAGAGAGAGGAAGAGAGAGCCAGAGAGAGTGTGTTACAGGAAAGCGTATTTTAAGCTCAGGCAAAGAGACAGAACCACGAGAAGCCATGCGGCATTTTCGAGATTAGGGTGTGTAAAAGAAGATCACCGATGATCGTGAACACTGAGCTTTGTCTTAATTCTCCTTGAGCCTGTCTGCACAATCACTATTTAATTGGATGAGGATTGTGAATGAATTTTCTAGATTTTTAGATTATTGCCTTGTGTTCTGCAGCGCCCTGGTCTCTCCTCCAGATTTACTGCACTTGAAAGCAAACCGTATTCCCACATTAGAATAATATTTTAAAAAAGCTTCACCCGACCATTTAAGGTACTGTATTTAGTTGCAAGAAAAAATAAAAAAGTATTTCTGCAAAGTCTGAAAAGAGAGAACACAAGACCTGAGTGCATTTCCACTCAATACCCTGTGGAGCCTGGCCACTGTTTCAGAACAATGCCTCTTGTCCTGGAAACCTGGAAAACAGGTGCAGCTGAGTGGTCTATTCAATAGTAATGACAGCAGATCATGGCATTTACATTCCAGTTTGGTGGGTAAATTGTGCCATGACACACGCAACATGGTCTATGATGCAATCAGGAGAAAGGCATGTGCTTGATTAGGTGTGTGCGTGCGCGCGCGCGTGCGTGTGTGTGTGTGTGTGCACACATGCATGTACACATCCAACAATCCTGGAGTCTCTCATGCAGTAAACACACATGGACACACACACGCATGCACACGCACACACACACACACACACTCACACACACACACACACACACACACACACACACATATATATTATTGCAAATGAATTGACGGTTCAAAACTATTGGAAGAAAAGATAAACTGCAGAAGAAGATGGGAATTTTTGTCTTCTGTTCGTGGGACTAGATCTTATATAGGCGGGCAGGGAGTGCCAACAAAGCACGACACACATATCTGATGTGGAGGCTGCTTTGAGGTTACCACCATGATGTATTTTATATGGAGCAAGGCAGCCTCCTCTTGGCAGAGCATCAAGGCCAGAAACTACAGTGGATTTATTCTGGCTGTGACCGCAAATTGGTAGCATAACTCACTGGCTAAATGAGTGTCTCCCCAAAAGTAACTGTAATACCTGTGTTTTACCACCAGATGGCACGACAACATTTACTCCAAAGAGATCCACTGAAGGGGTTTGTAGCCCTTGAAGTATTATTGTAGCGTACATTCTACAACCGAAAATAAGTTATTGGCTGTTAGTAAAACTAAGGCAACTATTTAGCAGCAATTTTGCATTGTGACATCACTGACTAAAACAATGTAGTCTTTGCTCATTGGCGCAGTTGTCAGACAACTGTGGAAGCTGCTGTTAGTGCGCTGGTCCAGATCTGTGGACTACCTACCGCAGTTATATAGTCACTCAGAGCTCTTCTACTGTGGATAACCCTGGGGTTAACCCTCAACTACCAGCTCTCTTTCTTTCTCCATGTAGTGTCTGTGAGTCTGGCATGCATATATATATTTTTTTCTTGCACAGCGATAGAAGAATCTGCCCCTTCCTCGCCGATTCCCTGTGTGCACCGTCAAACCCCTGCAGCTAATGCAGAGCACGGCTGTGCCGCTTGCCCGCATTCTTCTTTTCCCGAGCCTGCTGATGTCACAGCACTCCACAGCCCACCTGAAACGCCTTGGGTACGAGCCTACGGGGCGCCGAGCGGAACACCTCCGGCAAACTTCTTATCGATCTCCGGACCTCCCCCGCGCCCCAGCCGGATCTGCCTGGCCTGCGATGTCCGCGCATCCGGGCTCTCCCCCTCTCCTGCACGCCCGTTTCTCCCAGTCACGATGCGTCTCTCCACCGGCACCACAGCGGTGGAACAGACCTCCCAAAAGCGGACTGGACAGCAGAATCGTTGGCTCGTCCTATTCCGAACGCAGACTGAAGACCCACCTCTTCTGACTGCATCTTGGTTCCCTTCCCCCCATTCATGGGCTTCCGTTATGTTTATGGAATTTTTACGTTATGTTTTTAGTGGTTTCATGTTTCCCCTTTTAGGGCTTTTTATGAATGTAGTCTGCGTGTATTTATAATTTGTACTTTGGTTATTGGTTAGCACAGATGACTTACAGCCAGTGATGTTGCAGCTTTACTCACTGCTGTGGGAAAGTTGTTTGCCAGGCCAGGTACTGGTGCTCATATTAATCAGATAAATGCATTTGTGTTTCTCAGTAATGTAATAAGCCAGCTAAAGAGAGACTTTGCAGGTGTGCCAGACAAGTTCAGGATCAGGGTTCCATTGTTACTCTTGTTGAGCTTGGAGGGAGAGGATTGTGAGTCTCACTTCCCTATAATATTTGAATGACAGTGTTGCCTGCCCCTGAGTGTCCTTTCCTTGTTTTTGTGGAGCGCAGGTGTGATTATTATTATTTTTTTCCGCTCCCCGTACGTGCTTTGGATAAAACATTCTCAAAACCCAAGAAACTCTTTTCCCTGTTTGTCGCCTCGCAAACTTATGATACCGTCGCGCCGGGTTTATCTCTGTGCTGAGTTTCTCCCTCGCTCTCCTCTCCTCTCCTCTCCTCCTCCTCCTCCTTTCCCCGGCACTCCCTCCTTTTCTTTATCTCTCCCTCGCCAGCCCCCGCAGCCGGCGAGGGTCTGTGACGAAGAGCGCCCGCGTCTTCAGCGGTGCGGAGCGTCGGCGTGGCGGAGAGAGAGAGAGAGAGAGAACGCTCGGCCCGTTCGGAGAGAGGGAGGGAGGGATACTCTCTCTACGCGCCGGGGCTGAGCGGCTCGCTCAGGCAGAGACCCGCCCTCTAATACACAGCTTTCACGCCGTCTAATGTCACCCGGGAGGGGGGTGGGGGCTGGGGGGTTCGGTTTTGAAATGCATCTCTGCAATTACCCTGAAAAAAATCATAGAGGATCGTGCAATTCTCTGACAGCGAGGAAATGCCAGTGCTCCATGGAGACGGAGAGATCGACAGCTCATCAGGACGGGCGGGAAGGATGCGCCTGTTGTGAGGGCACAGTCAGTGTTCCGTTTTGGGCGGTGCCCCTGTGTCCATCGCCGTGCCACTGAGGTGTCGCTCCGCGCTGGTTTCCCTCAAGCTGTTTTTTTTTTTTACGTCACCAGCCTGAATTTGCAGTGCCGGCCAGAATTCGTGACACCAGCCTGAATCCAGAGAGACAGAGAGAGAGAGAGAGAGAGAGAGTTGACTCTCTAACCAGAAGGGGGGGGGGGGGGGGGATAATTAGAACCCATTGAATAAGTCGTTTTAATTAATTATTTAAGTCAATAAATTACGTTTTTTCTTCATCCTGTTCCTCCAAAGTAGGCTTGTGTCAGTAGGTGTGAGCATGTTTTTTGCAATGAGTGTTTATTTTTGTGGACATATGCACATCGGTGTTTGTTTGTGAGCATTATATATACATATACATATATATATGTGTGTGTGTGTGTGTCTGCATGCATATATTCAAGTGTGCATGCTAGTTTTTCTGATCATTTGTGTGTGTGTGTGTGTGTGTGTGTGTGTGCATGCATATTTGTGTATGAATGCTTTTGTCTTAGAAAATTCTGGAATAAATTGTTGTGGGACTGCTTGCTGTTTCTATGGTTACATCACTTATTTTTCCTGTTCTTGGGGGTGGGGGGTGGGGTGTGGGGGGGGTACAAAACAAAAGTTGGCTGAAGTGTTGCAACAAAATACCTGTTTCTATTGATCTGTCACTTTTGATTGATGCAGTGTGTCAAGGATGGATAATTAGACGTCATTACCCGGAGGGCACAGGAAAGTGACAGTGCCAGGAACAGACTCGTTAGATTTTAACATCTTTATTCTTGTAAATAAATGGTGTGAAAACGGGAGTCATCTCACCATAACACCACGCCATTTTCAGCTGTTGCAGTTCCCAGCATGGCCAGAGGGGTCCTCGGTCTGCCCCCTCTGTGCACCTGCCTGCGTAAGAAGATGGAAGCAGGCGTGAAGGAGAAGACCACGCTGGCTTCCAGCCCCGTGCCCTCGAAAAGGAGGGAACCAACGAGAAAGATGCCTGTGCAGGGCAAATGTCCTTCCCTCAGACCTGCTATCAAAGCTATTGCTATTTAACGAGAATAGAAGCATGCTTTTACCTCTTAGAGGCCAGGCAGTCGTGAAGGCTTCCATCCACCTTCTTTATCCGGGTGCATGTGCCCTGCCTATCCACCCGGTCCACTTCCATTTGCATTTTTATCTAAATCGCCGTTCCAGATGGCGCTGAGCAAACAGGTTCTGGTTACTTCCCTCCTCTGAAGTAACCCTAAGTGGGGAAAGGTCTCGCAGACAGATGTGGGATGGGAGATGTGGGAAAAAGCATGAAATGGAGAGCGAGAGAGAGAGAAAGAGCTGGAGAAAAGAGGGGGAGAGAGATACTGAAATGGAGACGGAGGGAACGGGAGTGCTTATGATAAAAGCACACGGAACCTGGGAAGATCACAGAAGTTGAAAGGTGGCTGACATGACCGGTTTCACAGGTGAGCAGGTGGACGTGGACACCCATTCAGCTCGTCTTTCTAAGTGCATCGCGGCTTTTACCGTCCGCCTATTAGGCTATACCGTCGCAGAATAGAAGAGCAGTTTTTCCCCGCTGGAAGGAAAGTTAACAGTGCTGCGAAGTTCATGTCCTTGAAAATCTGATCTTTCCTCTATAAAAGAAAATAAAAGGAAGTTTAAATTACGTTTGTAGTTTTGCGGAGAGAAACGAACCCAAAACACATTACAATGTCGACCAAGCAGTCAGACAGCCACAAACACAGACTGTGAAACTGGAGACCTTGATATTCAGATAAAAAGCATTTGTACACACACACACACACATGAAAAAAAAGCATGAACACACACAGACACTCAGACACACACACACAGACACACAAACACCCCAGTCAAACTCACATAGGTGTGTCTGCAGCCATACACACAGATACACAAAAATTCTGGTTCTGTGAAAAAGGGGACTGGGCTGTCCATTATTGCTTTTCTTTGCCGTTGTCTTACTTGAATTTTTTCTTTCTTTTATCGACTGTTTATAGTTTTGTTGTTGTTGTTGTTTTACTTTGTCCCTTTTTATATATTTGTATGTATTTTGTTCTATGTGGACCCAGGAAAAGTAGCTGTTGCGATTGTAACAGCTAATGGGGATCCTAATAAACTAAACTAAACTGTGAGTGTAGTCTTCCTCTGAAATCTCCTGGCAGTGTGGGAAAATGCTATGATGCAGGGCCCAGGAAATGGTGATTGGGGAACTTGTCTGCCAGGGGGCCACTACTCACAGGCAGTCTGAATGGCAGTTTCCTTCCTTTGCTAGTTCCATTTTCAAGCGTCTTTTATTACACATTTACTAACAGTCATGATAGATGCTTGTTGAATGTGTTCAGGGTTAAGATTTTCTTGTCTTGCCATGTTGGCTAAGAGGATAGGGCCCAGTGTGTGAAAATCATTGACAGTAGTAACAATTCAGCAGCTTGCAATGTGCCAATGAAAACACTCAAAAGCGATGCCACACGTTCCCAGTACTCTGGTGCTGGACGTGCGGAGGACAGATTTCCTCATTTCCTCATCACAGGCCGCGCTTTGAAGAGACGAAGGAGGCTTCGGGAGAGTTCAGAGCAGCCGCAACGATGAAGTCACTGCTCGTCATCAAAGCGCACAAGGAGGAGGGAGGGGAGAGGGGGGGGGGGGGGCGGTGTGGTGGGTCAGCAGACGCAGGCCACTGCAAACTTTTCAAAATGTTGCCTCAGTCCCACTGGTATATCAGTGACATGCTCCCCACCATGGGAGCTGAACAGTTCCTTTAAAAAATAAAATAAAATAAATAAAAATAGAAATTTGCTTACGAGGCCTCTTTCTTCCACCAAGAAACAAAACAGCGAGCTGGTCTGTAACGATGGCGGATCCTGCAGTCACGTCCGTGGTCCCCAGCACCGGCCACGCCCCGCCCCGCCACGCGCGTGTGTGTGCACGCTCGCTCGCCATTGGCTCCCCCTGCGACGAACGCGCCGCGCATGTCTAAACGGGTCCTCTCAGGACGCCGCTGCGCCGGGGGTTACCGGGGCAATCCCGCTGTCTCCGCTTGTTTACAAAAACCGAAGAAGAAGAAGAAGTCACGGAGTGCCCAGCAGATTAAAAAAACCCGGAGACGCAGCGAAGCTCCTCGCGAAAAAAAAAAAAGCTCTGTTTCGCTCTTAATTTGCTGCTGGGTTTCCACGGGGTCCGTACTCTTGGCAAAACTTGTTTTGCAATTATCTCGTGGCCAAAGTGCCAGGAGCTGGCGGCGATGAACTCAGGAAAGAGACAGAATATAAACAACCTTAATTGCTCCTCTAGTAACTGCGAGATTCCGCCATCAACAACAACAGCCCGACACATAGCCATTCTGTCACACCCGTGAAAGTGATTCAAGTATGCCTGTCCATCCGTTTCCTAAACTATTTACCCCTTGGTAAGGGTCGCTGGGGGGTTTGAAGCCTATCCCGGCGGACACTCGGTTAAAGGCAGGAATGCACCCTGCGACAGGTCACCAATCCATCGCAGGGCCCACACACCATTCTCACCACACGTTCTTACCCCAAAACCAATTAGGATTTTCTGTTAACCTTAACGGCACGTGTTTTGGACAGTGGGAGTAGACTGGAGTCCCCGCAGGAAACCCATGCGGACATGGGGAGAGCGTACAAATTCACACAGAAACACGGTTGTCTAGGATTCGAACTCGGTACCTTCTCACGGTGAGGTCACAGTGCTGCTCTCTGCACCACTGTGCCACCCTGTCAGATAGGCTTACACAGCTATTTAATTCAAACCTCCCCCCCGCACAAATGAAGCACCCGTACACCTTGGTAACATTATGTAGCCTATTTACGCCTTTAAAATGTTCTGTCACCAGTTGGCAACGTCAGATCGGAGAAACAAAGCACTTCTGTCGCGTGTTTGCACCCGTGTCCCATTCTGTTACCTGTTTACACCTTTAGAACACTCTGTTACCTGTTTAAACATGTACCTGCTTATTATTTCAGAGCCTGATTATGCTGGTGTAATAGATGTAAAGTCCCCTCCACAGTATACAAAGCCATCTGTGCTCAGGCACCTTCCTGATTAATGGAAGCTCACTCTTCCAGTACCTGCTACTCTTTCCATTCTCATTCACAACCACATTTAACCCAAAAAAACCAGGAGGCCTCATTTATCCAAAATGGCAATCTTTGGGTTCTTCTGACCAGTGAACCAGGAAAGCTCCATCTCTCTGCCTTAATGGCCATGTACAGAAACAAAAAAAAACCATTGATAGGTCTGTCATCCCAGTCTGTTAATCAAAAAGTAAAATTGTCATTAAGATATTTGTTGGGGAAATGAGCATGTTAAAAAAATAATAAAAAAAGGGCCAAACTCCTGGTCTAAAACATATGAAAGAATCGAGGGCAGGAGTGCTTTCAATATTGGTCTGTGCATACCACATAGCTCAGCAGCTAGTTAGCTGGCAAGTTGTTTGTATCTTCCATAGTGTGATGTAATAACACTGGTAAAGGTGTGAAAAATGCCTGAATGGGTAAAAACCAGAAATTAACACACTGGAGTCCCACACAGATGAACAATGTATTTGCAATGAGCATGCTATTTGCCATGTGTCCTTAAATATCTGTCATTTATTTTTTAAAAAGATGCGGCTACTAGAACCAGAATTTATAGTGTATGTGTTTATCTTTAGTACCAATCGGCCATCTAAATCCACAAGGCGTTTCATCCATTCCCAGAGCTCATTAACATCAAAACACACCTCAGTGAAGATGGCTACACAGTTATGAATGTGGCATTACAGTAATTATCATTTTAATTGGTGCTACATTAATTAGTTTGGAGAGGACTACATGAAACAGAACAGCACATATGCAGACATGCAAGACTCTGTGATCACTAACAAAGGTGACAAGACCTGCTCAGTCAGAAATCAGATTGACCAACATGCCAAGAATTTGTTATTGATCACTAATTAAGGTGTCCTGCAGCAGATTGGTGGAAATTAATCATTTGCTTCATTTAGCATCTCAGGCGGCCATTTTGTTAAGTATCGATTCATGGTGTGTTTTTGAAAACTCTAATATTATTCTAATATTCAAATCATTCTAAAGGGAAATGGGCAAAGTGTGTATTTTTTCAATAAAATTCAAGCGTGCCGATAATGGCTCAATTGTCAGTTGATGATTCCAGCAGAAGCAAGCACACTAAGCACTTACTTTTATAGCTTCTAGATTAATAATGATAAATAATTCATGGGCCCCTTGTTTGATAACAGTATTTTCAGGTCCTCGAGAACAAATGTGTGACACGAGTGTGTGTATATTTACCACCGATCCTTCTGGCAAGTGTGTGGTAAATGTGGGGGTGTTGTCATGAAGCACACACAATGCCTTTAAGGGTCAGTCTTAATAAGCTGGCTACAGTCACACACTGTGTTGAACTCGTGTGTGAAAAAGAAGATAATACTTTTATGGACAGGAACGATTTGCTTAAAATCTACATATGCTTCTATCAGACCTGCGTCAAAATATATTTGTTTTGGATTCAAATACTTTTCTGTGCTCTGTTGATCTTGCCTGGTGTAATTGAGCCTGCCAATATGACCAGAAGGTGGGGTTTGCACTTTTTGAGAGTATGCCATTGGTTCCAATACACCAGGCAAGATCAGTAAAGCGTAGAAAAGTATTTGAATCCAAAACAAATATGTATTTGACCCAGATATGACTTCTATACATTTGAAACTCTTGGCTTTTGTCAAGTTATTAAGTGGATGAATAGGTAAACACTCATGTTTTGTTTTTGTGTCTCAACCCAATATTATAATATGAGCTTGCACGTGATTGTTCCTTGACTATCTCAAAAGAAGCAGGGGACACTATTAATTACAGGACCCGACCTGCTTATAACTGACTCCTTTTATTTTTCAAAATGATATGTGAGCAAAATAAAAAAAAAAAAATGAAGCTCAAAAGGGGATTGCAACCCTAACAGGAATGAGACATTTTGCCAATAAGGAGTTTGAGACGTCACGCATCATAATTGTGATTTACAAAGAACAAAGATTATTATGGAAGGAAGGGTGGTAAAATGGCCGAGCAAACAAAGAGTGTCAATGCTAATCCTGTGTGGAAGGTAATTAACCGGCTTCACAGGGTCCATGCAGACTCATGACTGAAATTCTCAGAGGCTAATTCTCAGAGCAACTCCAGAATAAAACAGCACGCTAGCAGTAAAGTGAAGTCGAGCATGGAAACGTGAAGGGGCATTAAAACAAGATATACTGTATTGTTGCAGTCCGCAAGTATTTGGACAGTGACACAACTTTTGTTGTTGTGGTTCTGTATACCCAGCATACTGGATTCATTTAAATTTAAACAATGAATATGAGATTTACTGTAAGTGTGGACTGTTAGCTTTAATGGATGGGTATTTATGTCCATATCTAGTGATCCGTGTAGAAATAACAGACCTTTTTATACATAGTCCCATAACAATTTTTTTTCATTGTCTAAATTCAGACTTTGGTATACACATATGTGTGTGAGTGTGTGTGTGTGTGTACTTTATTAGGTACACATATCCATTACCAAGTAGGGTCCACTTTTGCCTCCAGAACAGTCTGAACCAGCTGTCCCACCTCATTCAAAAAATGCTTTATTACATTGAGATGTGGCGACAGTGCAGGCCATCGGAGTGAACTAAAGTTACCGTCATGTTCGTGGAACCAGGTTGAGCTGATGTGTGCTTTGTGACACGGCGCATCATTCAACCGGAAGCATCTATCTGAGAAAAGGTAGACCGTGGCTGTAACGAGACGCACGAGGTCAGCAACGATGCTTAGGTGTGCTGCGGCATTCAAATGATGCTAAATCGGCATCAAGGGCTCTAATGCGTGCCAAGAAAAAAATCCCCCACGCCATTACACCAACCACCAGCAGCAGCCTGCACCATTGACCCAAGGCAGAATTAATCCATAGATTCAGGGTGTTTATGCCAAATTCTGACCCCTGCCATCTGCGTTTAGCAGCCGAACCCCGCGTGGTCTTTTTCTGTAGGCCGTCCTCTGCACGGCCTGACGCATTGTGCGTTCTGAGATGCCCTTCTGCACACCGCTGCTGCGAACAGCCTGCTTGAGCGCTCGCGGTCTTTCCGTTAGCTCGAGTCTGAGTCAAGGTTTGCCCATTCTACTCCGCCCTCTCTCATTAACGGGGTGTTTTTTTTTCCCCCACAGAACTGCAACTTGCTCGATGTTTTCTGTTTATCGCACCATTCTCTGTGACATCCAGAGACCGTAGTGTGGAAAATCTTCGAGAGATTATTTCCCTTTGAAAGATTAGCCAGAAAATGCATAGCTTAAAGATAGTTACAGCTAGTTAGCGGTGGATGTCATACTGTCTGTTCAAAATAAAGAAAACATTTTGTTTTAAGAGTGTTAAAAATAATGCAGTTTTTTTCAAGCTAGCTAACTAACAGGCAAAGAAAGCTATGAACAGAAATTCTTTCTTGAAACATCTTTTGATGAGGAGTTACTGGCAGCTCAGTTTAAAGGCACAACTATTGGTAATAAAAAAAAGATTATGTACAAAAAATGCATAAAAAGTCTTGAACAGGTCTTATATACACTTTCATTAATGTTAATGAATAGCTATATGCGGTCAAAAATGTACATTATGTGCATGAATAATTTAGGTCAGCTGCACACGTGCATTAAAAAAAAAAAAGAAGAACAGCACCATCCATTGACATTCTATGTGTAAACCTTTTAAAAGGACAAATGAAAGTTAGAGTGAGCACAACCGTGAATAACAATGCCTGTACTGTGGTTTCATCCGCTCACACATGCGCTCATACTTTGAGCTGCTAAATTAGGTTGCTGTGGAATATCACTCGAAAACCTCCGAGGACGGTTATAGATTAGTGGCGGGGGCGTTACGTTCCCCTCAGGTTTTGAAGGAAAAACAGCTCTGCCCTGCTTTTGGATGACATCCTCTCCCAAATCAATCAACAGTTCCTCCACCACCCCCACCCCCCCCAACCCCACACCCCTTCCCAATGTTTGAAATGAGATACACGGCACTTCCTTCAAGTATCAATACTTTCCTTTCTCCCTCCATTCTATTAACCTCTCCCCGTGGATTAATACCTTGGCAACCAAGGTAAGTGACGGTTCTTCGTATGCAAAAGCAATTTGCCCGTGGTAATCCTCTGGGTAAAGCACGGTGCGACACTATTTCTTTTGTGCTGCTGCAGCATCATGGCCGTACCTTCAGGTTATCTCCATGATTATAATTGTTTCTGCGCTTTGAAGTTCTCTGTGACCAATGCATTATATCATTGAACATATATTTAAGGGAATGTTTTACATGGCGTGAGTAAAATTAAAACGTGAGCCTGGCTGCAATGGCTATCAATAAAATGGCATAGTCATGAAAGGAAATGTCATTCTTTGAATCACAGATGACTACCAGCAGTTTCGAAGTTGAATTTATCTGGGATGAAGTTCAGTGCTCATTCCAGAAGAGCTCGCCTGTGGGATCCGATGCTCCATTTAAGACTAATATCCGCAGCCATCGTCTTCTTGGATACGTCGATCTGAAGAATCAGAGCAAAGTTTAGCCACAGTGTGATGCCAGAGGCCTCAGACATAAACCTAAAGGAGACACAGCCTGTCTCATATTCTCATGCTCAACGCTGGTGACAGTTATGGAATGCTACAATTCTGGAGAGCCACGTCAGCTTCTTTCAGCAGTTTTTAAATAGCCTGTCAGGGACATTTGACAGGGTCAAATTGTTGGGCAGTTCCTGCAGCACAACCCATGATTGTGGTTCTCACTGGCCATGCGCATACTTGTTCCTGTAAAGAACATACCATAGAAACTCCTTTCAGGAGTGGTAACAGTCCAAGAACTTCCCCCGTGTTATCGATCTTAAGACCAGACCACAGGAAGAAAGTAGCTGTAATTGAGTTGAGACCTGCTGCGATACAACAGAGATTAGTGGTCGTGATGGGAAGGCATATAGTAAACCCTTTAACCAGTCATGTAGTAGTTTTGATAGCCCAGCCAGACCATTCAGAGATACCCACAGTGAATAGCAGGTTGTTTTCTTGAGTGTGAAGCAATGTGGACATGTTCCCTCACTCCAAGCCCAGATGGGATTAGTAGTCAAAACCCTTGAGAGAATGTATATTGCCTTGTGTTTCAGGGAGTGGTGTTGCAGTGTTATGTATGGTAAGGCCCACTCACAAAGATCCTGTTATCTCACTGACATCTCTGCTGTGCTTCTACCCCCCCCCCCCCCCCATGAGCAGTGTAACTTATGAACACTGTATATGTAGTGGTATACAGTAGCAATATTAATCACAAAAAACTATATTTTAAGTGAAATATTTGCAGGTATATACTCAGAGGAAAGGCTCTTCGGACCAGGATGACTTCCCTGATCTCTCAGACATTGAACTGTTGACTTAAGTGACACACACCCCTGGCTAACCTGCACTGCTAGGGATGTGTCTCTATGGTAACCGCCCCTCAGCAGAAGAAGACCGATTAGAATGTTTTGCCAGGTGGGGGGGATCTTCACAGCACCACAGTCCTAGCATTATTGTCTGGTTCCTAGAACCTTGACCCTCCTTCGTATGGAGAGAGTGCTGTTTTGTTAACCACCCTGGCAGGGGACTCGTTGAAAACAGATCCAGGGGGATCACTGTGGTGGCCACTGCCTATCAGCCTTTGAAACCGGATGAATCCTGTCTTGAGCTGAAGGCCTGTCAGAAGCTTTAACACGTCCTCGGGCCTCTTGGGCATTAGCGTGACTCTCATGTTCCCGAGTCCAGTGAAATGCCAATGAAGTATGAACATGGGATTGAGGCCAGTGGGTTTGTCTTCAAATGTGAGTGAGGCATAACCTAAGAATGTAAAAAAAAAAAGAAAAAAAAAGCTACTCTCCCCTGTCAGCTTCTGCCCACTCCTGCATCATTACAACACAGATGAGCTAGTTGCGAAGATATGGAAGGATATTGATGGCTTTTTCAGCCAGTGGGTTCATGTTGTGAAGATGCCAGAGGTCAGGGAGAGGCCAAAGAGGGAGAACATGGAATTCATATGCTGGGCAATGCACAGGTTCCTCAGCGGCTGGTGTTTCATAAAGTTGAATAAGTTTTTTTTTACATTTTGTCCAGTAACATCGTTGAATTTTAGTGCACTGAAATATTTTATTCCCTCACACGGAACACAATAAATTCAACCCATTTATGATGCAAATAAAATAAAATAAAATAAAAATCTGCCAAGTTAAAAAGAAAGCATCAGGGGACAGTTATTTCCATGCCACAGATTTTCAAAGGGATGTTGGTCTGGGCTTTGGCTGGACCATTCCAGAATACTGTTTAAACCATTACTTTGGATGGTTTGCTGTGCTTTGGGTCATTGTCCGGTTGGACTATGACTCTTCAACCTAAACACAAATATTGTGCTGACAGAAGTACATTTTCCTCAAGGATTTGCCTGAATTTGGATCCATCTTGTCCTTCCGTTCCCTGTTGCTGAAAATTAACCCTGTAGCTGGTTTGATGCATTGATGCTGCCACCACCATGCTTGATGGAAGAGATGGTGTTACCTGGGTGATGGACTGTGTTTAGTTTACACCAAGGACAGCACTTTTAGGCTGAAGAGCTCAACTTCTAAAGGACTGCGGGTCGGTCACATGACTTCTGGAAGATTCCCTGTGTTACTTAATGTTAGCCTTTCTCTGAAGTGGCTTCTGTCTAAGGACTCTTCCAAAAAGGCCAAATCTGAAGAAATTGCTGAAGAAATTGTCCGGACAGTCCTATTTCTTTTTATTTCAGCCAATGAGTTCTGCAACTACCTCAGTGTTGTAGCTGGCCTGTTGGTAATTTCTTTCAACAAATGCCTTTCTTGTCTGGCTCCTCAGTTTGGTAGGATGGCCTGATTGTGGTAGTGCCTGCATTATAGCATATGTTTTCCTTTTTGTTTACAATGAACCTTACTTAGTTGACAGTTCAGTATATTGCAGATATTTATTCCGCAATAATCAAACTGAGCACAGGTGGATTTTGTTAACATATTTAGTGTGATCTCTCAAACAAATGGAATTCACCTGGGCATATGTTTTTTAATACAACGGGGTAAATACTTATCAGTGAATACTAACCAGTTACTCAGTTAGTCATTTATTTATTTTTAATATTATCCTGAAAACATTTAAATACTTTTGATTTAGGGTAAATAATGTTGAGATGGAAGCTACTAAATAAGAGACAATCAATTTGTGATGAAAACAGTTTGAAGGCCTTGTATCCAGATTGCTCACTAGTTAATTTGGGTAGCTTCTGATCAAAGGTTTTTGAAAATAATACTTCTGTTCTTTGTACTAGCCTGGACTCTAAAATATCCTGTGTGCCCTCAAAATATTAAAAGGTTGCTGACCATATGATCAGCATTGAAAGCCATTAAAAGTATTTTAGAAAATAATAAAACACCGCATTGTAAGTTATTTAGAATTTCAGTAATTCATTTAAAAATAATTTAACTGCTTTTATCATTGAATTTTTCCCCCCGTAGAACTGTCAAGACAATCTCCCATTAGAATCCCAACTGTATTACTAAGCGCATATGTTATGTATGGAAGTATGTACCTCTCCGCACTCAGGAGCGGATGCCACCCCTCGGCTTCTGCTGATTGGAGAACGGTAACCGTGCGAAGAATACTGAGCAGCAACGCTGGGAGGTGTTGACTCAGGCCTCGCCGGCTGGGAATTGTGGGGCCAGTCCACGTCCCTCTTCATAATTGACTGCCCATTCTGACTACAGTTAATTAAAAATGTTTTGAGGGTTCATTTTTTTTTCACCTCCTCCATCACCAGAGTCCTCCCTAACACAGAGTTAAAATAACAGCAGCCAGTGGCACTTGCTGTTTCTCGTTTATGATGTCATGCCCCCCCCTCCCCATCCACCCCCCACCCCCCCTCACTCCCCTTCCTCCCCCCCCCCCCCCGCCCCCCCCACCCCCATACCAAATGTGTCTTTGTTTAAAATCAGAACTGCATGCGGGTCTAAAACAATCTGAGACTTTAATTACCAGGAGAGGAGAGGAGGAGAAATGAATTATCCTGAGGGACACTTCCTTGCCGAGGCCCTTGACAAGCCGGGGGAGCTCCTGAATATTAATAGAAATTACGGAGAGATTAGGCGGGGGAATTATTTAAAGTGGCCGGGCTGGCCGCTGCTACCGCGGTTAATGGGGGATTGTGGGAAATGGGCTTTTGTTGCCCATTAAATATTAAAGCAGGGGGGGCCAATGAGAATATTTTGACAGTAGCCTGTCACTGGAAGGAGATGGAGTCCCGTATATATATAAGAGTGGGGGTGGCGGGGGGGTTGCATTCAAATTTGCTCTTCACTACCAGTGGGGGGTGGTTGCTGTGCTGCAATCATTTTTTTCGTCTCCTTGGTGTGACTGATGCACTTTTAATATTCAAATTCGGCAGTTGCGAAACGCTCATGAATCAGCGATGATTAGCAATAGCAGCAGCCAGCGTCTTCATTGTGCTTGATGACACCGGGTCTGAAGCCCTCCATCCTGGTGTGGATGGATAAAACATTTCTTTATATTAGTAAGCTAATTAACATAACTGCACTCAGATTCAAAGTCAGTTCAACTTTAGATGGACCTTTATTCATGCAAAGGAGGTGCTGCCAAACCATTGAGCAATGACGTCCCGTGCATAGTCAAATACAATTCAAATTAACGATTCATTTTCTTACGGAATGCGAATCACGCAACAAAATACTTTTTTGTTTCCTGTTGCTTCAACATTTCTCCCTTTCTCACTCACTCTTTCCCCTGTTGTCCTCTTTTTAATGTGTACTTCTCCTTTCCCCCCCCCACTCCCCCCAAATCTCTCAACCCCCCCCCCTCCCCTTTTTCATCTCGCACCCTCTCTCTTTCTTGCTGGCTATCTTTTTATAACGGCAGATTCAACAGAAAAATCTCCAGACTAACTGTGAGCTACGTAGTGTGACTGTGTGAGATGGTACTGTAACAGGTGCAAATTCAGCACAGCAGAAAAAGAACCACTTGTCATCGAAGGGGAGGAAGTGCTATCATCCCCACCTGTACGAGAGGACTGTGCTCATTATCACCTTAGCAGAAATGTTTGGGAGAAACAGGAAGTGTTTCTGTCTTTATTTCTTGGAATTAGGCTTGTGTTCGAATCAGCGCACTTGCCTACTGTTGAGTATACAAGTTTATATATATCAAGTACACATTGCCCAAGTCTGTATTAAGTCTTCACAGCGTGTAGTAGACTATGTTGCAAGTATCATAATATCTGTGTCCTACCCACTGTTTTTGCCTTACAGGTGGGTAAGTCGGGGCTGAAAGAGAAGAAGAGGAGAAGAAGAAGAAGGGAAAAAGAACACCAGATTCTTTGGTTACTGATCCTTGTGGGGTTAAAAATTTTTTTTTTTTTTACTGTAGATAAATTCAGATCCTCGTGCCAGTCAGGTTCCTTACAGTGGCCATATGGGTTTTGTGGAAAGGTTGGTTCTCGATTTTAAATAGACCAGTTTCCCCGTGGGTGAGTGCCAGCTTGTTCATTTTAATGCTCAGCCACGGCCCATAAAGCTGGTAAAAGATGGCAGCGTGCCTTCAGCTCCGTGTCCAACAGGTAATTAAACTGGCAGAGGTATCATGGGTCACCTCTCCGGCGTCCCGGCGGAGTCCTGCAGGTCTGCCGGCTCTCTGACTCAGCCACGGGGCATGAAATTATGCTGATAATATTTCACATTTCGCAGTGGAGCGGGAGCGCTGGAGCGAGAGTGTGCTTCCTCGTGTGCCAGGCGACAGCTTTTTTTTTTTTTTTTTTTTTTTGAAGAGCTGGTTAACCTCGCTTAGAGAGGGAGGTCTCCACACATGTCTGCTGGTGACAAATAAGGGTCCCTGAAGGAAGGGTGAATTCTAACGTCATACTCCCCCACCCCCTTCCCCCCCCTCCCCACCTCCCGCCACCTCTGGTGCCGAGCGCCAGGCCCGTTCTGCACCTTATTTATTTTAATTATTTTGATTTCTCTCTCCCTAGCATTGGCAGCTCCGGAACAGCCGCTGATGGCTGATGCTCGTTTGTCAATCTCATACCGCTACCTGCCAATTACAACCGGAAAGTTTTCTCAGGTCATTAAAAGAAACCTCGGCTCTAACAAGCTTTAGTGGGCTAAAGTTTATCTCTCTCTCTCTGTCTCTCTCTCTCATTCTCTCTTTCTCCCTCCCTCCCTCCCTCCCCCTCTCTCTCCCTCTCTCTCTCTCTCTATTCTAAAAAAAATAATAACAACCCCACGGGAAGAAAATAGGAAAGACGAAGTTAAGGAAATGTTGTGTTGTCTTCCTGCCGCACGGCTCAGACGGGACGCGAGCGCTGCATTTTTTGATCATTCTCCGCAGCGTGTTCAGCGCAAGCCTCTGGTGTCCAGGTCCTCTGTAAAAACATTATTACTACACCTACGCCCGGCCTTCTCCACGAGTACGCCTGCGTTCCGTTTCCATAAAAGACCAGAGTGCAGCTGTCATTTGCCTTGTCTTCAGTGTGCTGGTTATTATGCTACCCGGTGTGGACCAAGACAACCTTTCCAGGCTAGGACTTTTCAATTTATATGGCTGATTTACCCAGGGTTGAACATAGGCTAACAAGAACTAGTTCTAGAGAGGGTCCTTGGTTGTGACAATGCAGGCCGATCAAGATCCTTAGGTCAGCTCTTGGTGATCTTCGGTTTAACCGTAAAATATAATTAAATAACATGATTTCTGTTTCCCCATTGAATGAGTAATTGTTCAGCACAGGAAACGATCAGGAGGCAAAACTTGGTTCTGAATGTGAATTATTTGATTAAGTGACTAAGCCAGAGTGACTTCTGAACAATTCATCTGACAACCTTTTAGCTCTAAGGAGCGACACAGTGACAAGAGCAGAGGCACACTTAATGTCCTTCAGCATTCTCCTCACATATCCTCCAGTCTATCCTGAGATCCGACAGCTGATCCACCACCCAACCCCCTCATTGTTTCCACACACACAAGCACACACAAACATACACACACACACACACAAGCACACACAAACACACACACAAGTTTGCACGCACACACAGAGACACACAAACCCACACACGCACACACACACACATACACACACAAGCACACACACACACACGCACAAGCATGAACGCATGAACACACACGCACACACACACACACACACACACAAATGCACAGATGCACAGATGTACACATCAATAGACACACACCAACACAAAACCGCAATCATTCGCTTTCAGGGGAACATGCACAAAATGCAAGAATGGAATACTTGCACCTTTTACCACAAAAAAGAGGAAGGAACTAATCTGTCCTCCTCTACCTCACCACTACGTTTCATTTTTGCATTTAGCACATTTATCTAGCGTGACGTACAACATACAACATACAATCCATTTGCGTGGTTAGCAATACGGATTAAGTACCTACAGTAGCTCCAGCATACAATGGCAACACCCCAACTGGGAATTGAAACGAGTTCCCTAACGATTGCACAACACTGCCATCCTCAGCCAAACATCCATTACTCTGTATTCAGGGAAAAGCAGGCCTGTGAGAAGCTCCAAATTAAAGAAAGAAAGAAAAGAAAAAGAAAAAAACGACAGAAAAACAAAAACGTGGATAAATGAAATGTAGCTCCATTTAAAAATGAAGAAAGCATTGGAAGCCATTGATCTCCTCATCAATTAGGTGAGAGTGCTTCTTAATGAAAACCACCAGTGCACCGCTCTCACTGTTTTTCAGAGAGAGGGGAAAAGGGGGAGTGATGTCATTCCCCCTCAGGGCTTCCTGTTTGTGAGAACAGACCCTCCCCACCCTGCCCCGCCCTCGCCCAATCCTTAAAAACAGCGGGCTTTGCACATATTCAGAAGTCAGCAGGGCATGTACGTACAACTTTTAAGGATCTGAAGAGCATCATTAATTACCCGAGAGTATCTTCGGGGTTACAGGACGGAGGTGTCTTTTTGGACAATGTGGCACCGCGCCTACTATGTTAGCTGAGCAGCTCTGGGCGGAGCATGATAAGGTGTTTGATCCCGAGAAAATGTCAAGTCAGTTGAAATAGGATAACAAGTTATTTCCTTTGGGGTGCAAAAAAAAAAAAGGGGGGATTTTTTTTATCAGCATATTTTCAAGGGGCCAAAAGAAAAGAAAGGCAAGCTAAATTGGATTTCTGAAAGGAGAATCTGCCAACATGAGAGCTCCCATATTGAAAAAAAATAAAAAAATAAATATCACGGAAAACACGGGGGGAAAAAACTGCAGGAAGCTATGGCCTCCATAGATATGGGGACTCCAGGGACAGGAAATGCAGGAAACGGGTGTACAAACACAAGGAGCTCTCTCTTACCATAAATGAGATGGCGTTCAATTGGAGCCTTTTTTTCACTGCTTCACTCTCAAAGGAACGTTAGCGTGCCAGTCCTAATTTTTTAAACTTTTTTTTTTTTTGAGCCATTCTTTCCATCGATCAATCACTGCCCCATGGGCAGGCACTTAAAGTGGCTGTGTAGATGTGGTAATTATGCTTATCTGATAGCTGGAGAGTTACAGCGATATTCATAGCCTGTGACCACTGATGCGCGGTGGTCATTTTAGGTAGGCTGGAGTTTATTTGGCAAATTTCACTGAGCGATGATTACTCACCCAGCCGAGAATTTCAGTCAGAAGCAGGGGAAGCCCGTCTTCTCTGTGATGCACAGGAACTTTAATGACTAAATTGGGACCTCAGGTTTGACATCGTGCCCAAAAAAGGCAGGACCTCCTGCAGCACAGCATCCCCACGACGGTGCCACAGGGTAATAAATCAACAAAATCCCCAAACAGAATACCGCCTGCACTCTACTCCATTTCCAGCGCACCCCTTCCAAGCGCTAACCCAACCGAGCCCCGGTCCTCTGCAGCCATCTGGAGAGCTACACGGTGCCATGGTTGTTGGCAGCACCTTTTCGCCAATGTTGTTTTGAGGAAAAATGTCCTCGTTGGCACACGCGGCCTAGTCCGCCGCTCTGCCACATGACAGTTTGAACATGGACAAAGCCATCACACGCTCTCCCCAGGGGCAGCAGCTCCTGACCCTCAGCCACTGTTTTTTTCCACTCCGGAAAGCCAGGATGGTTCAGGACCCTGGACAGCAGCAGGCCTCTCTCCTAGCCAGGACGCTGCTACAGCGTGTTAGCGCAGCCGTCTGAGACCCTGGGGCTGCTCATTGCCTAGATTAGGCAGGACAAAAGCGCACCAGGTGGACAAACCAGCACTTGCACGCCAGAGTCTGTTTAACAGTTTGATTTGTTGCTGTGCTGTTTGTTTTGTTTGGAGCTACCGCGTTCAACCTCTGACAGTAATCACTTAATCTCCCCAAAAATGCTAAAGCTAAACATCTGAACCAAAAGTGTAATGGTGTGGTTGGAAGGATGGGGGGGGGGGGGGGGCTGGGGTTTGGTGGGGGTTGTTGTGGTATCAGCCCATGCATAACTAACCATACTTCACAAAGTCAGTCCACCTTCATTAAAAAAGTGCATACCTTACTAACGTGACTTTTTTGGTCTTCTTCAGCCGCCATCCTTCTTGCCCTTTGCAAATATTGCTTATCAGGGTTACGACATCAGGGTAGGCATGGTAGGCACCTAAGTCTACCTAAGTTCTTCTGAAAGTGCAGCACTATGCAAATCATTTCGAGTGGACGTACCCTCAAGGCACCTGCTTCTGTGTGCAGTGGAATTAGGGTTGCCTGCTTTGGCTATTTCACACCAAATTGGCTGAACTGACACAGATTTTGCACTGCCTTCTGGGACTGAAAAGGCTGCTTTCTTTGGCAAATTTTCCTAAAATGTTGCCACAGAGCACATTTCCATCTAAACTAGTAAGATGAACTTTTGAACTTGCTGGAAGAGGAGGGTAAGTTTACTATAATATGCTAGTTGTCTGTTTGGTCTTCCTTTGTTGTTGTTTTTAAAAAAAGAACATTGTTGAATTTTGACTCTATCATGTTTTTCTGGGGGAGGGGGAGGAGGGGTATTCTCATCTGAAAACACTACGCTGGTTTGTGATTTTTGAATAATCCTCATTCCCGCAAGCATAACCAGAACAAGTTCACTGCATGCCCATACCCCTGGATCCTAACCCTGAAATAACCTATAATCAGTTAACATTTCTTTGACCTTGCTGCCATTGCTTATTTTTATTTTTGCTTCTTTCGCCTCAACCCTAGACAGGGAGCAACCCTGTGCAGAAATAACACTGTATATGGAATGTATAAAAGCTATTAAATTGCATATTAACAGTGATTTTGAAGAATCAAACTCTTCTTCCTGATACTGTAACAAAGTGAATACTGGTCAGTTACCCTATGGCTGTGTTGTATACAAGTGGTCACTTCTAAAAATGTCTTTGCTAGGTTGTATTTGACAACTTAGGTCAGTATCCAGCTCCTTGGTCAGTATCCAAGCGCTGTATTGTGTATTAGTGGGCACCATTTGGTCAGTTCCTTTGCTACAGTGTATGGAATAGGAGAAAGCATGCCAAGGCCGGTCTCTCTGAAGACGGGGCTATGTAGAAAGAGTCGCTCTGGCTGTTCTGTTTGCTCTCATGTCAAGAGAGGACCATTGTACCGGTGCCGATGGGCTCCGCACATCTGTTCATTTACACCTCACCCCCAACCCCCCCCACCCCCAACCCCCCCCCCCCCCCCCCCCCCCCAGGAGCTGACATCAACAGAACGTGACATGGCATACCTGCGGTGTTATCACCTGACTTCTCCGTATTTTCTTGCGATGGGTGCGAATGTAAGTGTTTACAGAGATGCGTGGGCGCGAGTGTGTGTGTGTGTGTGTGAGAATGCAGGGCACTTGTGCTTGCACGTCCACACTTCTGCGTGAATCTGTGTTAGTGAACAGACAATCGGGTACAAATGTCCGTCCAGTGCCTGTTCGTATTGCACGGATAGAATCTATTCCCATGCGTGTGCTCATTTCTGTATGTAAAACAGCAACATGTCCTGTCCACCCGCTACTCCTTGTTTTCTGTGCTTTCTGCATTACAGGCATGCTGCTACAGCTGTCTCTCCGGCTCAGTCGTGTCCCATTGGCAGCTTGATTGATTTATCGGCCGGGTTTCTCTTCTGGTTCCTCCTAATGAGACAGCGATCACCTTTGGTCAGAGAAGGGGAAGGGATGCGGGTGGGGGCGGGGGGGTTGGGGTTGGGGGAGGGAGGGGGCGGGGAACGGCGTCGGACGCGTGCGCGGAATTCGCAAGCCGAGAGGGGCGATCAATCCCGACGACGCCCACGCGGAGGCCCGGCTCTGCGGAGCGCGCTCTGCTCTCCCCGCCCCCCCCCCCCCCCCCGGGGGGCCCCGTTAGCTGCCCTGATTAAAAGCCTCCTTCGGCCCTCGCGGCGACCCCACAAATTAACGACACGGCATTGTTGCGTCACGGACAGCGCCCCCGGGCGACGAGCTGGGAGCACGTCACATGAGCTCGTACCACATCGTCATTTTGTTTTTGTCTAATTTAAGTGCACCGCTGCCGGAAATGGCAGTGCCGGCGCTCGCGTATAACGGACCGAGTAAAACGTAGCAGTCTCGCAGTTCATAGCAATCGTAACCATCCCGCATGCTGGGACAGAGGTGTAAATTGCCGCCTTGCTTTTGGAAGTTGCGTGCGGTGGTTAACAATTTAACACTTAAGTTGTATCTGCCAATGTCAAAATCGTCTTCGGATTGCACGTTTGCTTGGAAGGTGTGTGGCATGTTAAAAATCTCAGTGGTGGTTCGGGGTGCCGTGTCAGGTGCGCTAGGTATCTGTGAGGAGTGAACGTTTCTGCGCTTGTGGGGACTAACGGCAGGAGAGATTGCCGAAAGTTTCCGCACTTGTGGGGACTAACAGCAGGAGAGATTGCCGAAAGTTTCCGCACTTGTGGGGACTAACGGCAGGAGAGATTGCCGAAAGTTTCCGCACTTGTGGGGACTAACGGCAGGAGAGATTGCCGAAGGTTTCCGCACTTGTGGGGACTAACGGCGGGAGAGATTTCCGGTTGCGGCTGGCTCAACCTACTCGCCCCAGAGTGCCCTTACACGGGATGCGACCGGCTGAGCCACGGCATCGGGGGACCTCATTACGGCTGGAACCGGTCCCCTCCTAGAGTCACCGCGGGACCGACGAGACGTCCGCCGGTCCCCTCCCCCGACGCGGGGCGGCGCGGCACCCGGAGACAGCTTCAGTGAGAGGCCGGTTCGGCACCGGGAGAGCACCGAGGCTCGGCCCAATCAGAGGGCTTGAGCTGAGTTTTTTTGCTGACGGCCATGTTGATGACCGCTCCGGAGAAACGCGAGCCTGTGGCACGTTGCCACCATCTCATGTCGAAATTGTAGAATGCTGCAATTGTTCTGGCTTTCAGAACTTAGCATGATGTAACGGGTTGCAAGGTATTTTTGGCCGGACCGCACCAGCGGGGCTAGCCCTACAAACGCGAATGTCTGTGACTGAGTGACTGAGTGAGTGATGAAGTTACACCATTGGTCGGCCGAGTTATGAAGTTACGCCATTGGTCGGCCGGATCACGTGTGTTAGGTCCAGCCATATACTAGGTTTTAACCTGATCTTGTTTCATTATAGTTGTGTGTGTATGTATGTATTTTTGAAAATGTATAGCAAACAAACAAACAAAATAAAAGATTACTGGTCAACATAATTAGGTATATAAAATGAGACTTTCAGCATCCCAAAATAGCCACAGCTATCATATGTCATTGGTGACCATGATTTAAGCCAATCATAGAGTGACGATGAACAGCACACATTTTGATTGGTTTGTACTGATCAGTGATTAGTACAAAACCATGCTCATCACAATACCATGTGTTGTGAAACTTCTCACGGTCCTGTTGCAAGTGATCTGTTGACTGCAATAAGAAATACAACAGTTCTTATTGATGCCAAAATGAACTCAATCCAGATGTATTAAATCATAGCAGGTTTCAAACAAGCATGAAGCAAGCACTCAACAACCAGCAAACATCTTAAACACCACAAACTAAACTGTTATTCCCCTTAATTGACCTCTTAGGACATTTTATCTAAGTGCAAATCTATCTGGAATTATATT
Source organism: Anguilla anguilla (assembly GCF_013347855.1). Classification (NCBI taxonomy): domain Eukaryota; kingdom Metazoa; phylum Chordata; class Actinopteri; order Anguilliformes; family Anguillidae; genus Anguilla; species Anguilla anguilla. The sequence continues at coordinate 7,944,258 of NC_049203.1, forward strand.
GGTATTCAGTCCTTTGTTTATTGTATCATGGAAAATCCATTGGACTCTCACTGGTACTTGTTGCTTGCGCAAAGATATTCATTGAACAGGCATTATCCTGGGACTTTACTTCTCTAGTCCGAGAAAACATGAAAGCGTCTGTCGTTCAATATAGTCCTTTTGTTCAGCCTCCAAATAACAGACATTCTTAACTATTGATGAGAAACAGAATAGCGTCTGTTAAGAAATTATTGATTCATTTAAAGTCATTTTAAAGCAGCTGAGATTGTTTGGCGACAGGTCTGATGAGCAAGAGATGCATCTATCGGGGGATTCCCCAGATATGTTGTTACCAAAATCGATAAGGATATTTTGACCCCTTGGTATCAAGTTTAACCGAGCATATAGCTCATCCCCACTCCGTCGCCTTATTGGATATTATTGTGACAGATTGCTTTGAGCAAAGACACCGTTGAACATTGTTATTTATGCCGCGACCACGGTTTACTTATCTCGCGCTTAAATCACGCCGCATTTCTGTAAACCAGGGGTGTCAGACGCAGTCGTACCGAGGGCCACGTGGAGAATGTGAATAAAATGAAGGGCCAGACATGTAGGGATATTTTGGAATGCAGTCGCAGACTGGATCGTGGGATGGGGGGGGTGGGGGGTGGGGAGGGGTGGATTGTGTGTGCGATCGCGGACCGGGGAGAATTGCGACCACGGTTGCGGTTACCGAATCATGTGCGAATCAATAGACCTTTGATACGCGTGAAGATTTGTGGGGGGGGGGGGGGGGGGGGCTGCATCTGGGGCCCGCAGACCTTGAGTTTGACACGTGCGCTTTAACCGTCAGCAGCGGCGCCGCGAAGACGGGCATGCTGGGAAGGTTTGCTCCTGCTCACCCCCCGCCATTGGCGTCTCGGTGATGGTGCCGGAGACGCAACAAAAACACGGGCTGGTGACTTGGCTGTTTATTCCTCGCTCCGGAGCCGGCCGTACTGAAGCTTATCCATAATATTGACATCATAATCCATCTCTGACAGGAATATACAACCCCGCCGGCTGATGGGAGATACCAGGCCCTCCCGCCATTATCAAATTAACGTCTGCTTCAATGATATAAATTGGACCGGTCCGTCCCATTGTCAAATTGAATTCCGTCTGCTGGTAAATTGATTAGGAAATATTGGATGGCGTACCGGGTGAACGCTGGGCTGCATTAGGAAGCAGACAGATGTGCATTGCGTCCAGTACTTGGCAGTGTAGATGAGAAATGCATTTTAAATTATAGTTTTTATATGCGGTTTTTATTATATAGCCATCATTTTAAGTAAGCTATCTTTATAGATGCTTACATACTGTTCATACATACGTGGATACATACATACATGCATATTCAGGGATCAATGAACATTTCCTGTTTGATAGTGTTCTACATAAATACATCTGGATTTATTTGGAAAATTCTCTGCTAAGTATTTCTCTGCACTGATACATGACACTCACTTCATGAACTGAATCTAACCACCAAACAGTATTTGACACACATACAAAAAAGATCACAGCATCAGTCTAAGAAAAATGAACAAACAACAAACCCACAAAAATGCTACAGAAGTGTTGTGAGAACTTGTGATTTTCAATAACTGCTAGTCACAGGTTTTTCTGTGATCTGCATCACTCAGTTCGCTGTAACCGCGAAACACAGATAATTGTAAAGACGTGTGTCTGCGTCTGTGCCGCAGCTGTGTGACAGTGATTGAAAAAAGAACTGAGCATCTGTGCAGACGGATGGGCTGAACATGAGCGTGCCCGTGCAGAAGGACAGGAGAACATGGATGTCAGCTCACACTGATAAATGGGAGAAGAATGCACATGGATTTGTGGGCTAACCCTTTGAAGAATACGTTTTTATGAATGTTTTTTTTCAAAGGTATAAATCAGTGTTCTAGAACTAGAACATTGCTTTCAGTAAGCAGCAGTTATTATTACATCAGCATTAGAACGTTCAGTTACGGACATTCTGATTAAATATTTGCGATCTTACGCCTTAAAAGGTTAACATGGAGACATAGTGAAAAGACAATGAGGACCTGAGGAGCGTTGTGGCTTATCTGGATCATTCCCTGATTCCAAGCAGTTAAATTAAATGTGTGTGTTGGGGGGGTATTGAGCTGTCAAAGAACAATACTAAATTACATATTATATATCACCCAGCAGTCATTCAGATATGGAATGAGTAATTGAAGTGCAATGTGTCACTTTAGTTTTTACTGTTTTTTTTTTTTTTTTGGTCCTGCCACTATTGTCATGGTTACACAGCAAAGACCGAGCGATCTTTAACAGTAATAAATGCAAATTGCCAGATGCACTTCATAATCCGCTCTGACTCTGGAGGTACCAGTCGCTGGGGTGGGGATGGGGGCAGGAGGAAGGTTGAAGGGGGCAGTGGGGGTCAGATTTAAAGGCCCAGATGTTTGGATTTTAGTGATGATGATCGCCATTTTCCATGAGTTGGAGGAAATCAAAATGAGTTGGAGGATGTAAGGTTATCATCCTACATCTTTGGATGGATATAAGGTTACCACCCTACATCTTTGGCCTATGTTAATCAATAATAAGTAGGCTAGACTGAGATTCTAAGAAGCAGAAACATTCTAAAAGGAGCATCTTGGAACGACAACTGGTAAGCATTCAAAATATTTACCACTTGTGGCTGCACTTGCATGGAGAATTAATTTGATTTGATTTGGGTTTCGTAATTACCTGTTTCAGTCACCAGGATTTACAGAGCACACACACACACACACACACACACACACAGACACACCTGAAGCGAATTATGAGCTGCACTTAAAGAAAAAAAATATCTAACATCTGTTCTTTGTCTTTGTAATTATCTTTTATTTTGCACTAGCATGTTTATACTCCTCACAGGCTCTTCACATGAAGTATACTTCATAGTGGAGGGAAAAATCCATAACAGCTTTCTCTTACCAATTAGGCAATTAAAACAGACATGCACATGGATCAATTAACATGGAACGTGCAAACCGATTGATTGACTGAACATGTGTGCACCAAACAAGGTCAAGCCTTTCAGCATTTGGATTGCAAACCTGTGTGTGAAACAAATATTGTCTTTATTGTTGTTTTCTAAGTGTTATGACATGAAATGATAAAATATTAAATGAATTATGACATAGACGACAGTGGATAACTTAATATATAGCCATTTTACTTTGGCTAATTCAAAAAGATTTGTAGGCCTACTCTATTTTTGGATTGAACCCTCGTTCCTCCTAGTGTCTGGGCAAGTGCGGTAGCCACACAGATGCTGAGCCTGTCTCTGGTTTTAGCAGTACAGTCAGTGAGAAGAGGTGTACGGCGAGAGTTAATTTCAAAAGCACCTGCTGCTACCTGAGCCCCTGGAGTGGTAGCCAGCTCTCACACACGGCAAACAGTAAACCCAGACATGTGTCACAGAGACACTGCACAGGTTTACAAACCAGTGTGTCCACTGCTGAGAGCAAGCGTGCCACTCCCGCTCCATTCAACCAGGCTGTCAGTAGTTCACAGAAAAACCATGCTTATTTGATTCTCTTTAGTAAAAGTACAGGTGTGCCTTTAATTTCAGGCGAATGGTGGCAATACTTTGATGGAACACAGGGGGCAGAGAGTACGGTGCTCTGTGCAGCAAAATGCACTCAGACGTTCGGAAAAAAGTCAACTCGCATGTCCGTTTTGATCCAGAGAGTCAGGGCCTGAACATTGCAAAACATGTACGTAGACCAGGGAGTAGTGGGCTGTGTTCACAGGGGTGTGTCATCTGGGGCTTTTTTTTTTTTTTTCCTCTTCCCTGCTGGTCTTCACCAGCAACTTGTGTGACCTTGGCTTTGGGCCTGCTTTCCTCCAGATAAACAGCGCTTGTTTTTTTGAAGGGCCCTCCAGCCGGGCCCGGTCGCCGCGTCCGTGCGGCTGTGCGTATCGATCCCGGGAGCAGGAAGCCGGCGCTGATTGCCGACGCGGAGAGGGGCGTTTAATTCGGGCCCTCGCCGGCCCTCGACTGAGCCTTCACACCGAGAGTTAATCAGCACAACAGCCAGAGAGTCACAGACTGAATTAACTCTGCAGGGAGGGAGGAAAGGAGGAAGGGCAGAGATAGAAAGAGAGAGAGAGAGAGAGAAAGAGAGAGAGAGAAAAACAGAGAGCCAGATACAGAGGACTAGGAGAAGGAAATAGAGAAGAAGCCAGAATGTTACACACATTAATATCACTATGATGTAGATCATGATTATATTTGATTATAGTTTATTGTCAGATTTCTCTGAAATTTGTCTTTCGTCATAAGCCGCAAGACAAACAATACAAACCGCTGTATCACTTCTTTCACCATAGATCATTATAAAATATACACAGGTATCATTATAAAAGGTACACAGGTACCCATCATAATTGTGATGACGATGATGATTATTATTATTAATGATAAATGCAAACACTTTTAAAAAATTGGATATTATGTTTATATCGCTTGTCTGTAATATATAGTACATACTTTTTAAGCTACAAATGATAGTTTAAAAAGTACAATAAAAAATAAAGACCTACATTTCATGGCTATTTTACTGTGTTTTTGTTCCCAAGATACATTTTTGTCACATTTGTTCTGCTTTGGCAACACAAGTGTGTACATTTCATGCCAATCTGTTTCTTTTTGAGAGAGAAAAATCAAAATGAGAACTGGGTGGAGAGAGAGAGGCAGTGAGGTGGGGAGGAAGAGAAAACGACAGGGGAGAGATAGGGAGGGGTGGAAGGGGAGAAACAGAAGGGAGAGAGTGAGAGTTTGGGCATATGGAGAGAGAGAGAGAGAGAGATTTTGCTACAGCTTTAAAATGTGGTGTAACAACACAGTGTGTGGAAGGGGGGGGGAGCCCCAGTAATAAGATCACCCCCTACATGCATGATAAATTAAAGGACGGGGGAGTCTGTTATTACTGAACACCTACTTTTCCTTACTGCTTGCACTTAGATATGCACGTATGCAGTAGTAAATTTGATCAGAACACTGCACTGCGAACACAACAACCCTTGCCATGTACATAATGGTTTTGCTTCATGGATGAAACCAGTAATTTCCTCCACTTTGTGTGGAGAGCCATGCACAGAACTTGTTCATTTAAAAAATACAAATGCTCGTTATCCACAGTCACACAAGTTCCTTTGCAAAGTCGGAATTCAATGTACTCCACGGTAGTCAAAGTTAATTTATTTAAATGAGGAGCAATTATAGTACCTCGTCTGAGAAATATCCGCGTCCTCTGAAGTTACCATACAAAATCATTCCTGACAAAACTTTTTGCCACACAACAGTGGAATGGGGACGTGAGCATATTTAGATTATAGGCAGGACCTCTGCCCTGGCACAGATTTCAACGTGGCAAAAATATGAGAAAAAATACAATAGTTTTTCTGGAGGTTAAGTTATGTCTTTGCTGTCCATGTAAAGTACAACTGATGATTTACAGGGACAAATATGTGGCAAATGAAAGGCAACCCTTATTGGCTAGATTAAATGGTGGGCCAATGCTCAGCATGTCAGCCTATGGCATTGCAGCATCTGCCTATGCCATTAATATGTCGGCCTATGGCATTGCTATGTCTGCCTATGCCATTACTATGTCAGCCTATGGCATTGCTATGTCTGCCTATGGCATTGCTATGTTAGCCTATGCCATTGCTATGTGAAACTATGGTATGCTATATAGTCTATGCCATTGCTATCTCAGGCTGTGGCATTGCTATGCCAGTCAATGGCGCTGCTGTGTCTGCCTATGCGATTGCCATGTCAAAACATGCCATTATCTAAGCACTCCTAACCGTGACTTTGAAGCTTTCTGACATCACACTTCAGTTACCCCACTCCTCCCCTTTCCCCCCTTTTCTCCTCTTTTATTCCCTGTGCTCCCCTGCTGCTCCTGTGCATAGCTTCGCTAGGCACCACTGTCAGCTGTCCTGATCCACATGAGGCACTCCAACTCCCAGCATGCCCTTTGTTTGTGGGAGATAAATTAGATCCCCATCCATCTCGTTTAATGGCTAGGTAGAGGTGCCTGTCGACGGGAGAGCTGTAACTACTACAATTATCACTTCTGTTCTCTAAGCAGGGGAAGCAGCTCTCGAACACAGAGGGGCAATTTGTGCTGTTTTTGTGTTTTTGCAGACTAAATGTGGTGGAGAATGTATCTGTCTGGCAGTTCCATAGGAAAGAGTGCTTTAAACCGCCCATTTCCATAGGAAGATAGCCACATGTACCCTGCTTTTATTATACCCAGCCCCCCCCCCCCCAACCACACACACACAGAAACACACAGAAACAGTCTGTGCCCCCTCAAATCAAAACATTTCTTTTACAAAGTTACTATTCTGGTCAGGTAGATTTATTTTATTTTTCTTCCATTCCAGTTATTTCCAAAATTTTCAGCGACCTTGAATAAAGTAAATACAAAACCAAACAGAAATAGCTGGAAAAATACCGGCTTTTACAAGGGAGCATGAGAAACGACTGGGACCTGCTGTGCTGAGCATTGCCCATTCAAACGGGGCGCAGCTAGAACTCCTACTGGACGTGGTGGAAGACACCTTTGTTCCTTTTGAACGCTGACGGCAGACGCGGTAACGTCTATGAAGTGACCCACGTTGGATGCCGCTGCGGACGATCGGGGCGCGGTGATCCCAAATCACTTCCCCCGGGGCGGCTGAAGTGGAGCCCCAGATCCGGGGGGGGCTTGGACGATCGGCAGATGAACCTTTCCGCTCGTGACAAATTGTGCGAGGAGGGCGCCCGGCGAACTCCAGAATTGCTTTTATACCTCTGAGTCATTCTCCCGCGGAGGTAAAGCCAGGCCCTGGCGGTTTGATTTCGAAAAGGCGTCTGAACGCTAGCGACTAGCGAGCGGATAGAATGGGCCGCGGCGGCTCCTGGTTGGTTTCGGGGGTACTCTCTTCTTCGACCTTCTGAGGGAGGGAGAGGAGTGAAAGACCGTTTGCCCCTTTTTTTTTTGAAGGTTAACGAAGCAAGTGTGCAACCATAGCCCATGATTTTGCTACTGTGTGCTACAGGTTTACACATCCTTGCTAACGTTGAATGACAGTTCTTCCTCTTAGGTCATTCCATGTAAAGTGTTTTTATTTTAATAAAGGCCTAATTATAGTCAATAGCATTTCAGGATTTTAATGACTCATCTTCAGCTCAGTTTACCTTCCAGGCCTAATGCCTCGTGCAATAACATTACTTAATACCCCACCTGTCGCTGACGTAATTAAGGTAACATATTATTTATCTTCAACATTTTGTGGTGAAGATAAATAATTGTGTGTTTCAACATGCAAGTTTGTCAAAAAACAACTGAAGCTTCCATTAGTTAGGTTGCAGTTACCATTATGGGTGCCATCAGGGAAAATCATCAATCATCATAAATTGCCCCCACCCCCCTAACTGTCTAGAACTAAATCTGGTTAGCATGCAAGGATTTTATTATTAAATACATAATAGTTTTGCCCAGAATTTAGTTAGCTAGGAGATGACTAACTAAAGTTAAGCCAGAGTAGAGCATTTTGAATTTGCCAGTGTCTGTTCTGCACGAGGCGATCCAGCACCTGCTCTGACTGATGATGCTGAACTGAGTTCTGTGACTCATGTGTCGTCTGACTCGTTCCCTTGAAGACAGTTGCCTAGTTACAGCTGCGTAGTAGACCACTGTCTAAGAAGTGCTAGGCAGCAGGCAGCACATCTTTGTGTGAGACGCAGCCAAGATCGTACATCCTTCCCATCTAGCTTGCATAGAAAGCTACGGTAATGTAGCTTGTTCTGAAACGTCTCGGCAATCACCAGGGGAAAACGCCGTCAAAACTGATCCTGAATGTGAGGATTGCGGAGAGATTGTTTCTCACAGAGAAAGAGAGAGAGAAAAACTTGCTGAATGGCAAATATTTATCTAAAGAAACAGATGTTACATTTTCACTGAGGGATCAAACAGAACCTTTTACTGTTGGAGATGACCTTTATCGAATCTTTTTAACTGGTGCTGCTGAATTCCATTTTGCATTTTTATTCAATGTTAATTTTATCCTGTCGTGCACATACCTGGAATCTATAACATATAATGTCCAAACATATGGTTATTGATTTGTGCATTCACATCAATATATATTTGGTGATTTTAGAAGTTGTTTTGGCCAAAGCCTAGCAAAAAATGTCCCATTTCTAAATTTAGGGTAAACTTTGACAGGTCATTTTTTTACACAAAAGAATTGCATTTTTAACTTCTACAGGTGACTATTCCAAGCAAAATCTATGAGGGTCACAAAAAAAGGCTCAATGCTAATTTAATTGGCATTACTATTCGTGTCCCAAACGCATGAGAAAAGCAATTTTCCTAATCAACACCATGTGGTGCGTTGCAAATGCGTGGCTGTGTTAAAGGAATATTTAAATATTTGGCAGGTTACTGCACCCTGAAATGCTTGGGTGAATTGATTTCTTTGAATGCTTTATTCTAAGAAGGCAGGTCCATGTTCGCTTCTCTGTGTGAAGGTTAATCGTGCCTGGGACCGGTCCAGCTAAATTTGCCAAGTGACTTTGACTCTGGGCTTGTAACCATTGGGTATAAATACACTGTTAAGGGACTTAAACTGAATGACCTCTGTACATATATCACTGTCTAAATGGATTGCGTTTTAAATGTATTATTTCCATTACAAACACAGACCTACACCTACTCTAAAAGCAATTATACTCTCACCGTCCACTTTGTTAGGAACACCTGCTAGTTAACGCAATTAACTTGCTCCTCCAAACAGAAAAGTATATGGCTGCATCTCAATATTTACGGCATGCAGCCATGGTGAGGTTGAGGTTTATTTGTTTTTGTTTGACCGAGCATTAGAATGGGCATAAGCAACTTTGACTGTGGTATGATTGTTTGATTGTGTACAAAAAAAACAGCGGCAATTCCTACACGATCCAGCCGGATATGGACGTAAATACGCTCAAAATAAAGCTGAGGGACTGCACTTCAACCTTACTCTCGCCGTTTCATTTCAAATCCAATGTGCTGGAGTACAGAGCCAAAGCAATGAAAATTATGCCGGCGTCCAAAACGCTTACAGACTGCGCTGTAAATAAGCGCAATAATTTTCGACCGTAGCTCAAAACCGCTCAATAATTTTCGACCAACATTGTAACTCAAACCGCTCTGGAAACGACGGCGGCGGGCGGTCTCGCAGTCGGCTCGTCTGAGGAACCGGCGAGGCATCAGAAAAAGTGTGGAGTGTGAAGACGCCATTTCCTTCCTCCCTGGGCCGGCCGAACCGCCGCGGTCGTTGATTGTGAAGCGTCTGCATGTAAACCAAACGCGCATCGATTCGCTTGATAACCGAGAGCAGTACACAGCCTGTTCGGAGGGCGAATGAAAAGCAGCAGTAGTTCTGTCTAGCCTCTAAGACAGCCCTATGTGAGGTTGCGGATGGGGGTGGTGGAGGAGATTGCTATCGTGGACCAGGCGGGGGGTGGGGGGTGCGTGTTAAGATTTCGGACGGGGGGGGTGGATTTTGATCGCAAAGCCCAACTGTGGTTTCAAAAATAATTGCTACAGCGCTTTTGCTGTCTCAGGGCAGGGGCATATGCTTCAGCATATGTTAGCGTCTACCTGTGCACACGCCAGCTTGATTACATAAACAAGTAGGCATAGCTGTAATTGCGAAAATATGAAGGAAAAAAACAAAACAAAAACAAGTGAACAAGAGTACAAACTTCCTCATTCATACGTAAACAGGAAAAGAAGGAACTTGCTACACGACATGGCTTCTCTGAGCCCACAGGGGCGATCCTGTCAGTACCCTGTCAATTTCTGAACCCCCCACCCCCTCATGCAGTCACACTGCCCTGACCCCCATAGTGGTTCTCCAGCTGACACTTTCCCCGCTCGTGACAAGTGTTCACCATTAGCCACCAGCAGGCACAGCCGCCCCGTGCCAGAGAGTGGGCTCTGTCCTCGTTAGCGTCCTCGTTAATGAGCAGTGGGACTCCTAATTAAACGGCTCAGGAGCTGGAAAGCGCCCCCCTCTCCTCCCGCCTTCCTCGGACCACACCTGGACTCGAGAGCCCACCCCCACCAGCATTTCACAGCAGTGCTATAAGTGGAAACGGTTTCCTTCCAATTTCGCTTTAGTGGCCACTACTGTCACTTTGGAAGCTGCTCTGTTTAGTCTTTGTTGGATTTACAGCCACCTGCCTGAACCCCACTTCATACAAATTGAGCCAGGACAAGATTTTAGGGAGTACGGCATAATCCGCTTACCACAGAGTGTGCCGCAGTACAGGTCCTCGAAGCATGCCGGGCGTGGCCAACTGAACATATGCACATACAACCATATACACACATGCAAACACACACAGACACACAAACACACGCGTACACACATGCACACACAGCCACAGACATATATGCGTACACACACATACACTCACAAACACACACACACACACAGCCACAGGCACCGACACACACACACATGCACACGCACACACACTCACAAACACACACACACACACAGCCACAGGCACAGACACACACATACATGCGCACACACACACATGCACACGCACACACACTCACAAACACACACACACACACACACACACAGCCACAGGCACAGACACACACATACATGCGCACACACACACATGCACACGCACACACACTCACAAACACACACACACAAGGTATTCAGAGCGAATGAAACACCAGAGGGCCACGCCCATGCAGCGTTCCTCCCTTGCCCCTTTCCCCGGGGGAACTGTCCCACGCGTGAGTGCACAGCCCTGAGCTAACCAGGCCCCCCAGTGACTCCCCAGGTCCTCGGGCTCAGCGCAGCGCGGTCTGTGATTGGTCGGTCTTGGCCAATGACCCACGGGAAGAGTGACCCAGCGCATGGCCCAGCGCTTAGTGGGGCTCACCTCCAGGAGAGTCTGAGCTGCATCTGCCCCTGTCCCTCTATTTGTCATGTGATTTTGTGAGGATGGCATTCCCCCCCCCCCCCCCCCCCCCCCCCCCCCCGCGGAATAACAGGCGAGCTTCCTACTGGGGCCGAAGCCATGCATTACAGAGCTGGGCCCAGCTCCCGCAGGGAAGGCGACATGCACTTATCAGCCAGGTGTACACTGCCAAAAAATAGATGAAATTTAGAAAATGGTAATAAAACAACACAGGGGCAATATAAAAAAAAAATGACAATGAGGGGAAAAAAAAAAAACCTGTGACTGAATAACTCTCACTCGACATATGTACAGTAGGACATACTTTAGCCCAGTTTCTGAGATGTAATCATATAATGGTAAATACCTCTGACTGGGTAAAATGTGGGTTTAATCCAGACGGGACGCGCTGTGGTTATACTGCTGAAAATGGTATTTTACCTCAGCTGCTTTGTTAAAATGTATGTTTGGATTTTGTTATAAAATGTATGAAGCGTTAGCCTGAATGTAAACGGAACAAACCCTCTGTCAAAACAAAATGATACAGTATAACACTTCATCTCATGGGACTACTCGACAGAAGACCAAAAATTGCTTTATTCCATACGGTGCAATAGAGGGAGTGTCACTGGGTGATCTGAAAAATTATGGGTCTGTATACTACATTTAATTCTCAAAACTAACTGTGATTATTATTAAAAATCTATTTGGTAAATGGACTGCATTTACATGGCGCTTTTATCCAAAGCGCTTTACAATTGATGCCTCTCATTCACCCATTCATACACACACACAATCAGACACCAGTGGTGAAACGCTGCCATGCAAGGTACCGATCAGCTCGTTGGGAGCAATTAGGGGTTAGGTGTCTTGCTCAGGGACACTTCGACACGCTGGGGGGATCGAACCGGCAACCCTCCGACTGCGAGACAACTGCTCTTATATCCTGAACTATATCGTCCCCTATTTATTTGGAAGCATGCAGGATGGGTTTACAGCGAAGCATAGTCTACCGACGAAGAATACAAACAGCAAATGGACTACAAGAACAAGACGAGACAGAAACGCTGCTTTGTAATACCACAGGAGTCACGGGCTCTTCTTACAAGTACCTGTGTTAAATATTTCATCTTCGCTAAGCAGTGTACGTTAAGTCTTGTTCGGTCTGTGATAATCCGCAGCAGAAAACAGCTTTCAGGGGATTAAGATCAAGGGAAAGCCTCGCCTGTCAGATAAAAATGGAGGGGGGGGGTTAAGAAGAGTGAGGGGGGGGGGGCAAGAAGGGTGGGTGGGGGGTTTCATCAGCATCAGTCTTCAAAGATTTAGGAAATACAGGGGTGAGAGAAGTTAAATGCGGCCATATCCTGCCGCCCCCACCCCACCCTACCCCCCCCCACCGGTGAACGAGCTGAGAGATCTGAGGAAGACCTTGCTTTTGTGTGTTCTAATTACTCCTTCTCAGCTGCGTTGTACATCCTGGTACAGGCGGAAGATTCTCTGGGGGAGGGGGGGGGGGGGGGGAGGTAGTGCTACTGTAAGCATCAGTATACTCTCAGGTGTTCAACCTTGTGTTTTTGATCCCCCCCCCCCCCCCACCCACCCCTCGCCCAAAGCCTTGCACTACATAATCCTCAGTATGATCAATGAGTGAGGTCATTTGCCGACGTAGCAGCGAGCGTGTGCCGTACATGGACGCTGCCTATAATTTATACACGTGTCCAAAACCCCACCATCTTTTTCCTCTCTTTTTTTTTTTTTCTCTTTTTACATGACAAACCTGGCAATTACGCCGCCGTGAACACGTCTGCACTTCTCCCGCACGACGCCTTCCGACGCGAAGATTTACAAAAAAAAAAAAAAAAAAACTTCCTTTGTTGCCGAGCGACACCGGTCGCATCATCGCGCCCGTGGCTTCCTTTTTTTGATGAGCAGGGGGCCCCTTTTCCGTCGGAGCGTGGAGCGGTTATTAGTTTGAGCACTTTTTATCGCCGCCAAACCAGACAATGGAGCCGTTTGATGCCGGCTTTCTGGGGCCGGGCCCGCCCGTGCGCAGGAAGCTCTCTCTTCTTCCTCGGCGAAGGAGGGATTACCCGGGCCGGCTCCCCGACTGTCGGAACGTCGCAGCGAACGCCTGTGCCGGGAGATTGCGGAGACACTGCGTTCATCATCTGTTTTTTTTTTCCCCCTTCCCCCTGACAAGTTGCGGAACAGGAAATTAAACTTTTTCTCCCCCCCTCCCCCCTCCCCCACCTCCACCGTAAACATTAGCATCTTATTGGCTTTGATTCCCAATGTGGAAGACGTGGAGGCTCATTGCTGAGTGCAGGAGGAGATGAAAGCCTACGGTGCCTGGCCGGGATCAAAAAAGGCGCGTGTCTCCACGGTGTCATAAATAGCCAGGATAAAAGAACGCTTTGTCTACTTGATGTTAGCAATCCCGTTTGCCAATCAGCACTCTTCATCAGTTTGTTGTTTCATAAATGCCGATACATGTTGTTCCGGCACGTTCTTTTTTTTCTGTTCTTTTTATCGTCATGGGTGCTGTATCTGACCGGAGGAAGGAGCCTGAAGACTCGTGTTCCAGAGGAAAGGATCTGAAAGCGAACAAAAATTATCATTACCATTCAAAGGCTTCGCTTGCCCTCCCCCCCCCCACCTCCCCACAGCCACTCTGACAAAAAGAAAACACATCATGAATTATTGAAAATCACTCTGATGGGCGCGGTCACAGGAGGGATTGCATCACAAGGAAGCCAGGCAATTATCACTTTAATCAAAGGTTTATGATGTTTGCTAACAGACTGCCGAAGATGTAAGATGGCCAGTGGGAGGTCCGTGATGGAGTTACTGGTGCGGTCCCGTCTTTTAATGGTTCATTAGTGCTTTCTCTCTAATAAACGGAATTTATATTGGAAAAAAAAAAAAAAAAGATTTTTTAATTGGGGGAAAAAAAAGCTTATACGCGGAATAATATTAGTCTCAGTGGCTGCAGAAATCCTCTCCAATAACTTCGATAAAGAGAAGATCGTAACCGTTCGGTTCTTTTTGGTTGTTCTTAGCGAGGGTGCGGTTTTTTGGCCGTTTAAAAACCGAGGCGAAGACCTGCCGTGGAAAGAGATGGCGTGAGGGAGCTCCAGGCTGTCAGGCCCCTTGTATTCATCCCCCCCGTAGCGTGAAGCGTAAAGCATAACGACTCCAGGCAATGGGACTTGACACCGCGGCTGACGAATATGCGCGGTGCGGACATTTATCGCGCGGAGGAGCCGCTGAAGTGCGAAAGCGCTCCGGTCGAATGTTTACGGGCCGGAAGCCAAGTATGTAAACCGAGGAAATGCATTTTCCCCTCATTTCCCTATTCCCGGGTTCTCCCTATTTCTTTCTCCGGCACGCGCGCGCGTGTAATGTTTATGCATTCGGGAACGGGGGGGGGGGGGGGGGACCCGCGCTGCGTTCGGGGGGGGGGGGCGGGGTTCTCGGCGAAGCACTCTGGCCGGCGCCCGAGCACCGGCCTGCTGAGCTTGGCCTCTCCGAGTCGGGGATCTGCATGAATCTTCGCGGCGGACGTGTTTACGGCCCATGCGGGGCGGTTCGATAGATCTCGGCGCCCCCCACACCGCCCACCCCCCCCCCCTCCCCCCGACAGCCCGGGCCGCTCGCCGGGACCAGCTGCACTCCATCCTCATCCCCGGGAAAGCCGAGCCTGAGAGAGAGACGGCTCCATTTCGAGACCTCCATATATTTATTTATCTCTTTATTTATTTCCCTCTCTGTTCCCGGGGCAGCCCCCCCCCCCCCCCCGCACCCCCCCCAAACCCTGCCTGGAACGGCTTTTCGGTGTGTGAATAAATACATCTCAAGCAGGTGGGACCAGCGGAGGTCAGGATAAGCAAATATTTTCTGCTTACGCCGAATCACAATCCTGATCATTAATTTTGCCTCACTGGAGCCCACAGGCCTGCTTATAGCCCGCCTCCCGCTGTTTGCCATTGCAGAGGACGATAACGAAAGCAAAGAGGACATCAAAGGCAAGAGAATACTCTATAGGTCGCATCAGTTACTCATATCTATAGCTGTGGAGCTGGAAAGACTTCAACTGTCAAGCACTGTGAGAATTTTGATATTAAATAAATAGAAGTTAGTTAATCGAAAAAAAAAGAAAGGAAAAGTAAATAAAAATAAATCCTAAAAAATTAAACATTAAACATAAATAATTCTTCTAATTTTCTTGAATTCACATCAAGGAATATCAACGAATGGTTCTTTGGTTGCAGCAATGCAAAATGCAGCACCAGCAGTAGGGAAACAGTATCCTATATTCGCATTTCTTTCCAGGGCTTGACATTATCATTTTTCACCAGCCACTGTGGCTAGTGGTTTCATAGAAAATGCTACCGAAAGGTCACCCACCAAAGCGGTTAGCGAGAGTAAAGGTGTCACACGCCCGCGCCAGAATTCCACCCGCACTTGGAGGGTGGCGGGTGTTAATGTCAAGTTCTGCTTCTTCCCCATTGGCCAGACTAAGTATAGATGCCCTGTACATGGGCCCACCACCAGGTGGATTATCAGAGAGGGTCAGCAAGACGAGATGGTCGGCAGGACAAGATGATACCGATGCCACTTCCTGTCCTGGCTCCCAACGGAGGTTGTAATGGAAGTTGGGCGGTGGAGAGAGGGGGGGAAGACGAGTGGCATGGACGGGTGAATGAAAGTAGAGGAAAAAACAGCTGGCGGGAGAGACGGTTTGGCGCTGGAGCCCCACAGTGGTTGACGGTATTCCCTCCTCCTCCGACGCAGCTGGCGTCGCCATGCTCCGGTAATCTCTCTGTTTGAGTTCGGGTCTCTTCCTTCAAGCCCATATGGCTTCGGATTCATTAAACAAACAAACAAACAAAAATAAAATCACTCTTCAGGTACCCCATGGGTGATTAGTATTCAACTCTGTCAGTTTTCTTAAATATGAGCCCACAATTTTCACCTATGGAGAAGGTCCTTTGACCATCTACCCTGCTTTCTCCTCACTGAGTGTCATTTTCCACCCTTAATTCCCTTAATCCTGACTTCTCATCAGTCTTTGTGCTGTTAATATTGATATTTTGTTAATGTCTCTGGAAAGGTAATCTCTGTTTCACCTTAAAACTATTTTAAAAATCTTACTATTCTCATGGAAGAGGGAATTTAATGCAGTTTGGACAAGCATATTGTTGCAATTACACTATGAGCCCTGTCATGCTAGAAGCTTGTTTTGTGGTCCAGGAATAGAAAATTGCATTATTAATGGCAGAACGCATAACAATAAATGCTTTTACAGCTCGTAAAATACCTGTTTAGCAATGTGGCACTTACCATAATTGGATAAATCCAAGACATATTTTCATTTAGACTGCAAGGATTACAGACAAAAGTGCTTGCTGCATCAGTTCCTCACTAAACTCTTCCATAACAGTTCCAGCACATCTCAAGAAACTGACCCAAGTTTTGTTAAATTGTCTACAATTGTCAGTACATTGAACGTGTACATATATATATATATATATATATATATATATATATATATATATATATATATATATATATACAGAGAGAAATTTGCATTGGCTGATGCCTCTCTGAATCGTGGTGGTCTCTGCACTGGACAGCATGGTGCAGTATTCTTGCCATGGTGCTTAAACTTTGATCATCTCTATCACATTAGCGTCCTGATTATAATGGACCAACCACATAAAAGGCATTGCCATGGGCATACTTTCACTGGATTAATTGATAAATACAAATTTAATGTGAACATTAATCTTCTAAATAGAAAAAATGCTACTCTGTGACATGGGCTTCATAAAATCAAATACTTAAAATGATTTTCTTAACACAGATTAAAAAAAAAAAATCAAATAAAAAACCAAATGCTCTACAAATACTGAACTAAAATGTAGTGCTTTCAAAGTAGCACCACAGATTTTGCTTCAGATTTCCAAATTGCACCTCAGAATATTGCTAATATATTCTGAAAAGTATAACTCCATTGTGAGAAAGCTAATTTGTGACTCGAGCAAATTTATTTACATACAACATATTTACGTTCCCAGTTACAATCTTCACATTAAAATAGCCCATGTTCAAAGCTGCCCTATCTTTACACTTTTGATCACATGAAAATGTAACTGAGCATGACTATTGTAACTATTACAAGCCTATTGGGACTTATGAAAATTCATTAGCATTTCTGGAAATGGCTCATCTCAGAAGCTCTGTCCTCGCAACTGACAAAAGCCTGACCCCACATGAGAAGTCAGTAAAACCCAGGATGGTGACATCACAAACAGTTAGCCGCATATAATATTCACGTGCTCCTTTTTTTTTTTTTGTTTTTTAGCTGTTGTAACCAGAATTCCGAGTGACCTTTAGAGCGCGCTACATTCGCAAAGATGCCGAGGTCACGGAATGATGAGGTAAGCATCGCTGGAGCTCTGTCCACAGAGGCTGAAATTGGGGAGGGTTCGGTAGGCATGGGGGGGGGGGGGGGGGGGGGGCTTATTTAGCAGGTGTAGTTTACTCCCAGTCATCAAATCCCGCTCCAGAAGAACGGCTGATGCGGCTGAAACGCTATGATCCCCCAAATAAGCTCAATCAACAGAACAGCTAATATTTCATATCCTGGGATACAAACGTTTTTTTTTTTTTCCTGGAGAGGAGCAATTTTTTTCGCCTGCTCATCACCCCGGGTGACCTTGACAGTTTGCTTGTCTAATAAGTTGCGTAAGCAGCAAATCAGGCGCTGGCCCTTGGGTATGGGCTCACTGGGCCCGTACGGCACATGGAAATTCTTTAGTAAACTTTTTTTTGTCCAATAGGAACGACGTTTTCCCTAGAACGGAATGGTGCAGTTCCCTAAGTTCTTATATTCACAGGTGTTATAGGTAATAGGTAATCAGGATTTATTCGGAGCGAAATGGGTACTTTTGCAATGACACTTCAATCCGGTTTACTGCATTGTTGCACCACTCAAAAACACCCGCATGGCTCCCCGTGTTTCAGACAGTTTGAAAATAAGTGGCATATTCCTTATCTAAGGCAACTGAAAAATCACCATGCATCCAGGATTGTAGACTTTCTGCCACCTTGCAAAGCGTGGAATCTGATTGGTTTATTATATCAGGCGCCCCAGGGGGCGCCTCTAGAGGTCATCTAAAGTCATCTCCCAATACAACCTAGTTCATATGTAGGCAATGTTATGAAAGTAATGCTTATAAATCTAAGTCTGGGAAGGTGAGGAGGTGTCCAGTTGAAGTGTTATGGGGAAACAGGCACAAATGAACTGTTTTATCCAACTTTATCCAGTTTTTATTTCACTGACATTTTAATGACTCGCTATGTGATGTGAGGGGTGAACGTTTGTGGAGTAACTGACAGACTGCTAACAGTAGCGCATACCATGTGCATTTTTTTTCCATGCACAGCCTGCTATACCTAATTCGCTCCGGAACAATTCACACCTTGGATAAAGATAATAAAAGAAGGCTGTATACAATAGACAATGCAGGCAATTAGCTTACTTACTTTACATTACATTCTTGAATACATACATACAGATTTTGTTTATAACGTACGAAAATATGAAGTAATTTTTTTTCAATAATGTGTCACAATTATTCATGCCCCCAATGATTTTTTAAAAATAAAATCCAAGACGGTTGTTTATTTTCAACATTCATCTCAATTTTGGGAAACTGCATTGTTTCTTCCCATGGCTTTGTGTTTCACTGGGGTATAAAAATGAGGTGACACACATTTACAATCCAAGTGTCATCCATCACCGTGAGGAAAGGCGCTCATAAGAAAGTATCAGTGAAGAAGTTTTAAAACCACTGGAAAAGGTGGCAAACCTGGCCGGTAGAAGATTCAAGTGCATCTTGAGGCGGACGGCTTAGGGGGCAAGGAAAGATTCAAGGACTACGGCTGGGGATAAATGAAACTTGAATGGAGTCTTGTGGAGGGAAAGTGTCCCGATCTGACATCGGGTGCCACCTCCATTCCATTTCGGAAGGATTGGCAGAATGAAGTCTGGAGTTCATGGAACAACATTGGACCAAAAAAAAAAAAAAACTGAAGAGAGTGTCGAGTGGAGGCAGTGAGAGTGTAGAGAAGGTGATAATCAAAGCAAAAGGGAGACACACCAAGTACCAACCATTTTTGAACTTCAGTACATGGCTACACACTTTTTTGACTTATGTTACTTTAATAATAATGTATGCTTGAATAAGAAGCATAGACGGTGTGTGATAATTCTATTAGCCCTCGATAAGTAGTGAAAACAGTCAGTTCTTGGGGGTGTGTCCCCAGCATTTTGGCCCCCACATGTACATGCGCATAAGAGGTCTTCATAATCTGATGTGTTCGTACTATTAACATATAAAAGAACTGATGCACCCAAGTTTTTACGGTGCATGGTTCTGGAGCGACTTTGAGAAACGTTGTCATCAGTGAGGCCAGTGTGCTGCTGCTGCGTATCCCGAGTTTCAGCTCGGCTGCCGGGCGTCACGCCAATCGAATCTGCCGCGTGAAGGCGAACGGAGCTCCGCTTGCAGTCGACGCGCGGGCCGGCGAGGAAGGGTATCAGCGTGCGGCGCGCTCTGTTTCCGGCAGTCGAGCGTTTGAGTCAGCCGCTGGTGTCCGTGTCGGCCTGGAAAATCGATAACGGGCAGAACGGGATAAAACCCGTTCCACGCGTAAGAAGAAAACCGAATCTGAATCTGACAGCTGAATCTGATACTTCTTTTTTCTTTTTTTTTTACTGAGCTTTTTTTTTTTTTTTGTTTTTGGAATGGACGGCCGCCTAAAATGTTTCTGGAAGGATTGCGGTTTGATGGAATCGCTCTCAACCAATATGAAAGGATTTAAATATGCAAGTTTGTGAAGTAAAAAAAAAAAAAGAGGAAACGGTTTGTGATTGTCGTGCTCAGGGCCCAACTGAGTCTCAGACTCCATTCATTTCACAGTGGGTGGCGCTGCTTTGTGCTGTCACTCATTAGCATGAACCAATCAAAAGGCTGCCATTCGTTGCAAAACGCCGATTAGAAATGAGTTTGCCATTTGGGAGTTCTTGGGTGGCGCATCCGGTAAATCACATGTCTTTGATGCAGTGTAGAATCCCCGGCTGTGCCAGTGCAGATTGTGGCCAGGAGTCCTGCCGGGATACATATTATAGTATGAGAGTGGTACATACCCACAGGGCATATATACACACACTGTAGAGTTCTGTTACATTGTCTTAATGTTCCATCTATTGAACAGGTAATCCTCTCATTATTTTACGTTTAGCGAGTTTAGTATGAGTCGCATGGGAATGTTGGTTGTGGGTTAACATATTCAGCTGTGCTTAATGGAGGTGGGGGGTGGGGGGGGGGGGGGTGGGGGATGATTCCAAGGGCCCTGACTGACAGGGGCCCTAAAATAATGGTGTGGTTGTAGTAATTGTAAGGGATGTGGTGGCCTGGGGTGGAGGTGCTCAAACTGAGGTCTTTTCACGGAGCACAAAATCCCTGGCAGCGTCCCCGAATGTATTGCAGCGTGTTAAAATGTGCCGTCGGCCGCAGTTTGAAGGGCTCGCATGGCTACCTGCAATGTTTTGTTAGCGGTTTGGTTATTTTTCTGTTTTAAAACGCTCACTTCACATTTCGGAGCTTGGGAACGTGCCCCGCATCTCGATGTGATACGCAGAGGTTCAATGCCATTGTTATGGCTGGCAGTGCGTGTTTCAGTGGATGAGTATTACACTGTTTGCTCACCTGAAATGATGGAGATCATTACAGTTCTTTTGTTTGGATATTCCAAACTTGGGAAATGCAGTTAGAACAAGATATTTTAAAAATAGTTTAAAATAAATAGGAATAATTAGTGTATCACTGATAGCATAGCATAGCTCGACTAGATGTTCATAAAACCTCACTATTCTCTGACTGCTGTAGTTAGTGGCTGAAAAATAGCTTTTTCGCTGGAAGGGGTGCGCTTATGTGCTCGCTTTGAACAAAACTCGTTATCGCACGCCTTTCCCCACCCCCCCATCCCCTCCTGCAACCCTCCCTCTCCACCTCCCGAAACCCGCCCCTCCCTCCCATTCTTCAACTGACAAATGTATCCCAGCAGCAGGTGTGGGAATAGGGCCCATCCTCCTGCAGGCTTCAGGTTTTCCAGCTGAAAGGCCTGATTATTCGAGCTCGAAATCCAGCCTTCTCCCCCGGCGTCGCTTTTGTCCGCCGTCCTCTTACGAAAAAATCCCGGCACCAGCATTTTTCTCGCCGCTCTTTTTTTTTTTTTTTTTTCTTCTCCCTGTCGCGAGCTGACAGCTTCCTAATCGGGATTTTTTCTTTCTTTTTCTTTTTCTTTTTTTTTTCTCTCTCTCTCTCTCCACAAAGTTATAGCTGTCAATCAATCCGGTGACGTTCTCGCGCGCATGCCGCGCGGAGGATAAACGCTCGTAGCGCCGTCTGACTTTTTTTTTTAGGGGGGAAGGCTGGGAGCGGTGTGGCGCCTTCGCGCCGAACATCCAGAAAAAAAAAAAACCGCGACGTGACAGGTGAGACGCATCAAACGCCAGCCGGGCGCCCCGGAAGGTTTCGCGACTTGTCAGAAGCGCTTGTCGCCGGGCGAGGCCTCTTTCCCGAACGCCTCTCGACTCTCGCGCGGAGCGAAGTGCGCCGCGTCGCGCGCAACCGTTTTTCGGTCAAAGGCAACAACACCCGCCGAGCGTCGCCACGCGGGGTGGGGGGGGGGGTGGGGGGGGGGTGGAGAGCCGTGCCAATCAACCGCCGCTCCTCTCCCGGAGACATCCAGCGGGTACTATCCATCTCGTTGTTTTTTCTTTCTTTCTTTCTCTCCCTCTTGCTTTTAATTGTTTGCTTAATTGCAGGTGTGCGGGCGGAAGGTGAAGAGGAGCCGTGGGGATTGGTGCAGCCTTCCCATCACCGCGGGGCTGTCTGTCAGTTACGCCACGCCGTTCCCCCTCCGCACAACAACACCTCGCGCAGCTGAAGCCGCCGCCGCCACCGCCCAACCCCCCTTCCCTCATGTTTTTGTTTGTTCCTCGACACAGTCGGATGAGTTGTCTACAAAATGCCTCTGCAGTAAGTTCCTGGCTTTCGTCACCCAACCATCCCCCCCCCCCCCCACCCACCTCCTACCTCTCCCCCCACCAACGTTCCCTTCAACAACAGTAGTCTGTAGTTCTACAGCTCTGGTTCTGTAGCACTACAGCATCCAAGCAGATGGAGGGCAACTTTTGAATGAGTTTGAGAAGCGCGGGGGGCGGTGGAGGGGATGGCGGGGGGGTTGGGGGGTTGGGGGGCGCTTGGCCGGGGGTGAGCGGCGCTGCTGTAATTTAGCTCCTGAGCCTCGGGCTGCAGGGCCAGCCGAGGCGGGAGGGCTGTCATGTTCCTTTGCCTCCTGTAGCCTGCCAGGAGGGTCCTGTCAGAGCCGGTCTCCGGTGGAACGCACAGCATAAACACCGCTAATAGCCCTGGACTTCTGACTGGACCGGTTCTGCGGTGAGACAGAATCGTTGGACGTGCCTTCCACTTGTGAGTTATGGGACGGCGACCGTAGAACTGACTCCACCATCTTATGCAGTGCACTGTTAGACTGAAACCATAGAAGTAACTCCACCATCTTATGCAGTGCACTGTTAGACTGAAACCATAGAAGTAACTCCACCATCTTATGCAGTGCACTGTTAGACTGAAACCATAGAAGTAACTCCACCACCTTATGCAGTGCACTGTTAGACTGAAACCATAGAAGTAACTCCACCACCTTATGCAGTGCACTGTTGGACTGCAACCATAGAAGTAACTCCACCACCTTATGCAGTGCACTGTTGGACTGCAACCATAAAAGTAGGCCACCACTTTATGTAGTGCACTGTTGGACAGCAGCCATTGAAGTACACCACCACCTTATGTAGTGCACTGTTGGACAGCAACCATAGAAATACAAGACCACCTTATATACTGCACTGTTGGACAGAAACCTACCACAGATGCACTCCATCACTTTATCGAGTGCTCTACTGAGCCGCAACCATAGATGCACTCCATCACCTTATTTACTGCACTACCGAGCAGCAACCACAGATGCACCTATAACTTTCTTTGGTACACTACTGAACACCAGCTGTAAACACACTTCATAACCTTACATATTTCATCACAGAACATGATGCTACCCACAAAAAAACATAATTAATAATAAAACATAGGTCATAATCTCTGCCTATATACATACACGATACTATATGTATCTGTGTCTTTGTCTAAGTAGGTATACGCATTCCTGCATAAACCTGTATGTTGGTGTGCGTATGTAAAGATATGTGGGAGTGTGTATCTATGGTACATGCGGGACTGTGTTTGTGATGGGTGTGTTGGAAAGAGAGTAAGATGGAGTGTGTTAGTGTGAGTGTGTGTGTGTGTGTGTGCGGTGAGCGGACTTGTGCATGCACAGTGTGTTATTCCCTCTCATGTGAGGCATGGTGGGGACCCCAGGGACCATATGCCGGGAAGAGCTATGATGTGCGTACGGTATGAATCCTGTTTGGCTACTGTCTGTCACGCTGCCTTCCATAAAGCACAGAATCTCAGCCCCCGCATTACTGTCACTGACTCTGAGAGGGCACCCGGTGCATTGTGGGAAGTGCACTTTCCTCCACCAAGGGAATACGGAGATCTGATTTAACATGAAAGGAGGAAATGGGGGGACTGTGGCCACTTACAAGCTCATCTGGATAATAGGAAACAAAGCAGTGTAAATGGTTAACCGCCAAGTACAAGACAGAATTGCATTGTCTTTAAAATAAATAAAAATCCCCCTGCTGTAGACACAGCGACAGTTTGTCCTTTCTGTTCTCTTCTTTCACCATCCTGTTTCGGCTATAAAGCACTTGCAGTGCAGTTGATTTTATGCCATGGTATTTTGTTCCAATCACCTGGATTTACTAATTAACACAATTCCTCACCCAGGAGGTGGAAGTAATTAGTGAAATCAGCTGGCTGAGTTCATGGGTGGAAGAAACACATGGCAGGACTTCTACTTTCTGACCCATGGACTTTCCACCCCTGCTAACTGCTAACCATCAGAACACGAGTGAAACCTTTTTGGTTAACAGTCCATTTTACAGATAAGGAAACTAGGCACAGGAACGGTTTAAAAAAGGCACAGAAAAGTCTCTCAGTCAAAGGCGGAAAACGGCTGAAATCATGTCATTTTTATTGTCACCTTGATCCTTCAGGCAAAACAAAGCCATGTTGTTGCGTGGCAATAAACACGATAAGCAAAACAGAAACGTTCTTTCATTTTTCATTTTCATAACATAATTAGGTAGTTAATAACACTTATTTCCACTGGACGGTCATAAAAAAGTAAATTATTTCTTGAACGGTTAACTTCTTTCACGTAAATAGGCGAATTGTGGTGAAATGTACAGAGAGAAAACAAAAGATAATTGCGACAAATTAATGCTTTGTGAGTTCCGTTAAGATCAGACTGCATTCTTCATTGTAAGAGGAGATTTATGAGGGGGTGACGGCTGTGTGCTTCTCCTGGCAGGTTTCTGAAGAAACCCGAACATGCTGGACGGGAACATTTCAGCTCCAAAGCGCAGCCTCCTTTGGGATCGGGGGCTCGCCACAGAGGAGAATCCAAATGTGGAATTTTTGATTTTTTTCGGAAATGAAAATGCCACGCTGGGAATAATTACGGTGTTCTTCTCCACCGCTCAGCTTTCAGTTCTAGAATTTTACGCTGTTGATTATGCATTTGTGCATGTTATGCCTCGCGTGATCATCCCATTCGAGCATTTCTGTTAAACTGGCAGAGGAAAAGGGCATGCTACAAGATCTTATTTTGGATGAGGTACCCCCCTCCACCCTCACCCCCCCCCCCAATCCCTCGCCTGGCTTGCAAATGCAAAAGAACACAGTCCTCAAAATGCCCTTTCTGTAGTGTGCCACCTGCAAGATAATAAAGCCACAGAGTTCACTGAAGCTACCGGATAAATATCGTTCCTTTATTACAAAATTATTACAAGATGTACAGAGGAAACATTAGTCATCGGAGACTCTGTCTTTATATCATTACACAAAAATTTCAGAGCAAGTGGGAACAAGGCAAGGGATTATAGCGTTTAAAATATACGACACTTGCTAAATACAGTACAAAATGCAATATAATATTGTTTTGAAACAAGAATCCATTCACTATAAATAATAAATTAAATATTTTTGATGTTCCTGTTCAAAACACAGTAGCCGTAGAGATTCAATATTATGTAAATGAATTATTTATATGCTGATCTGTATTACGGTTTTCTGAGGGCTCAAGAGAGGAGATCCATTTGGAGTAGTTTGCCACCTGGACTACCTGCTGGTTTTCTACCTGGACACAAGCTGAGGACTGGTCAGACTGAGATGGTTTGCCTGGGGGAGGACGTATGATGTATGATCATGTGTCCAGTTGCATCAGAACATGTATAGGAGCAGGGCGTAGGAGGAACCCTTATTTAAGACACTATGCACCTCCAGTGTATCTGACTTCTATCTTAACTGCTTAACATAACAGGAAACTATATACTACACCTATAAGCTAGCGATTGTTCTGAATGCACTGTGAATGTGTGAAGCTGTATCCCAGACTATATGTCTTATATCTTGTAAATACATGCATTATTGTCACGGACGGCAGGCTTAGTCTTAAGAAATTTTAGTTGTGAGTGGATTATGAGCTTTGAAACATGTTCTTGTGTAATTCTTAAAATATCCATTAGCATTTGTGGCAAAGGGGTGGGGAGGGGGAAGCTAAATATTCACATTCAGATTTAACTTCAAGTCCACTGGAGTCATCTGAACAAAAGCTTAAAATCAAACCTTTAATTGGTCCCTTAAAGGCTTTTGGTCTGAATGGCACTCAAGAAATAATGTGATGTTGTTGAATATGTTAACTAATAGCCTACTGCATCTCACTTGATGCTAATATTGTATAGGCAAGAAATACATCTTTGCATATTAAAAATGCCATTGAAATGCATTGTGCATAAGCAGATAATCGTCTGGATATTTTCAATCATACAATGCATGAGTTGGGCTACATTCATTATCAGAAAATGAGATTTTCCTTCGAGTATCAATGGCTCTGGCATCAGTCCTTGTGATATTGTTCCTGTGAAATATTTCAGAAAATCCTCCATGTCCCCACTCCCCCCCCCCCAACTCCAAATTTCTTCCTTTTTAAGGCTACCATACCACCCCTGCAATTAGGTTTCTTCTTAATTTCTCCCTTTACGCATCTCATTTTATCCTAACTTACATTCTATCCAAAGTCTCCAGATTTGAGGATACACGTAATTGATTTGAAATTTTTTGGCCTCAGTGTGGCATGTTGGTCCAGACATTGCTCACCATTTCCAATGGACATGTGGTCACAAACAAGCCAAGTTTAAAGTTGGAAAACCCAGAACCAGAATTTCTTGCACATGCCCAGGCAAACATGCTTATGACTTCAATTTTTCCCAGGCAAATGTCTTCTCCCCTTCTCATTACAATGTAAAACATGTAAATGTGAAAAAAACAAAAAAAGAAAATCTCAGAAAGAAATATGAATCTCAGAAGGATGAGCATTTTTGGGAAGATGTGGTTGCGAATTCCTTTCAACAGCAATATGGACTGAGAAACCTTTCCGCAGGAATTTCTTCTGGTTTGTGATTAGATACCTGGAATACCTCAAACGTGAGATAAAAGATGCCCATTTCTTTTATTATTATTATTATTATTATTATTATTATTATTATTATTATTATTATTATTATTATTAGAACAGAACGCTGACCCTCCATTTAAAAAAACAGATCATTGCACCTGCCACTGACAGAATCTTGCCCAACAAAAATCCCAGGAATTTGTTTTCTTTTGTTTTAACTCATGAAATTGAGAATTGATTGATTATCTCATAAAACAAATAGACACAAATCGCACAATAAGGATTCAGGATTTATGAGGTTTGGAAGGAGAGTGAGTGATTGTATCCAAGAGAATATTGTTATGAGAAGGTCTTGATTAAACGCGGAGATTAACTCTAATGTCAGTTTTTAACCCTGTGAAGCAGAGGCGGCGCATAAAAAGCATGAGATATTAAAAAAGGGATAAACTGGTTAGACCCAGCTCAGTTCCATCAGGAGGAATTGAACGACAGTCATCAATCACGCTCAGTCAGGTTCTGTGTATTCCAAGTTTGGTTGTCACAAAGAGGGATATGCCTGCAGTGTTTCAGCAAGTGAGTTGGCTTGAGTGTTTGCTAAACTCTGGCCTATATTCAAGCAAAATTTGTCATTTACTTTGTCGTTCAAATAGATGCAAACCCAGTATGACAACATCATTTTAGTGATGGCTTAACTTGCCAAACAGTGAAAAAAAAACAAAAAACATTGCTTTTAATTGTCAATCAAGTACAAGACAAATGTTGATCGAATTCCAGCTATATCATTGCAGGAAGGTAATGATATCTTTGGAGAAGTGCTCGGCATTTCATAGTCATTTTATATTTAATGCAAAATTCATGTATGTATCTCCAAAAAAAAAAAAACCCTGCTATGCAGAGCAGTGCTTGACACGTCCAAACGAAAATCATTCCCCTACTTTAATATTCTAGAAGAACCATTCGTAGTGCTTTGGTTAAATAAAAAAAAAAAAAAAAAAAACAACAGATTTGAAAAGAAAAGTTTTGCAGCTCGGCTCACAGTAAAAGCATTTAAGGAGGCTCCAAGATAAGGATGGCGAATATACACCCAGCGGGCGACTGAGCTGAGGAACCCTCTCGCAACACCGACCACCACATTTCTCAGCCCCCTTCCCCCCCCGCGAATCTTCCGACAGTCACACCGCGTTCTTCAGCACGCTCCCAAAGAACAAGCGCACAAACAGGTCACCGCGGGGAGGAACCGTTCTCCCTTTTCACACACTTTTCACTTCCTAACGGGACTGGCCCATCCTCGGAGCGGATGAACCGCCAGCGGAGTTTGATTGCTCCTGCCTCCACGTATACGTTATCGCGGTTCCGGGTACGAACGGGTCTCCGTGAAAGCAAGGCTTTTTCACCGAAGGGGCTCTTTAATCGTCACACGTTACTCCTGCCTGCTGTTTGAGACTTTTTGGGCTTGAAACGGGCTAGCAAACATTGTTCAATTGTTTTTTTTTTTTCTGTAAACAGGTTTAAGGCTTCAAATCTGGAAATGTTATATGTTTAAAATGGAGTAATGCTATTATAATTTCATGACTGAATATAAAATTGAATTTAAATTCAGATGACTATTATACAGTGTTATATTTTGTAAGGACGTTAACTTTGGTATTTCATTAGGAACTGGCTTAGTGTATATTAAATGAGTAAGTGTGTTTTTATAATTTGTTTTGTGCAATTTATGTACAGTATGGATACTTCAGGGAAGTTTGAATTTATGTACTTCAGCTGCACGATAATTTGCCTACATATTGCAAATTGTAAGATCAGTTGTCTCTGTTTGTTGAACCAGTAAATTTAATTTAATCTGTCTTTCTAATCAATAAACACATTAAATAAAAAAATTTGTGAGGTTTAAAAAAAAAATTTATATACATGTTAAATTATGCACTTTGCATTTCAATTTTATAGCCATTTTAGTTTGAGTGTATGTTGATTTTCTTGAACTACAGCTTCAAACCATTTAGATTTATGTTGAATAGGCTGGACTACTTCCTGTCTTTCTTTCTAAATCTTGACTAACATGTTATATTTGTTATGCAAGCAGGACTTAGATATACCATGCAATAATGAGAATGAATGACATACTTATTGTAATGGGTGTGGGGCTCTCTGATTTGAAGACTTAGAACTGCGTCACCAGAAGTGCTCTTGAGGGTTTGGTTTACAATGCATTTAAGGTTAATCCATGATTTATAAATGTACTGTGGTTGTACTCTGGTCTGGCGGATTCTCCATTAGCGAGGACCAACTTGACACGGCATAGCACTATACAAATGAGAGAAGAAAAAAAAATTAACCAGACTGTCTGTATTTGTCGAAGAGTCCATATTACTGGCAAGTTTAAGAGGACTTATGGTTTCTCTTTAGAATAATGGGGCAAGAAATGGGTTGGGGATAAAAAAACAAGAAGTAAATTTGGGCCTCTCACATACAACTTGTACTTGGAGAATGTGTACTAAAATCCAGACATATGCAGACTGGAGTGGAGGGGAATTGATAGGGTCAAAAATAATGTTAGAATACTAGGAATTTGTACATTTTGAATCTACATTGCTTTAATAGTTACCCAATTGATACTGCATAGGCAGGTGAATGGCTCAGATTCAAATTATTCATTCATTTTTATGATCCATGGAAAAACCCAACAAAAGCCAGCCTGCCTGCCATGTAATTTAAGTTAAATAAAGGAGAAAAAACACTAATGATAAATAAATAAAAAATAATATTTATGTACTGGTTTTTGGCTTTTATATTTATATTACAACCCTGCCATAAGTCAAAGTCATCTTCAAGGAAGGAATTTATGTCATTTTGTTTGGAGAAAAAAGACAATGCCACCTTCAGCTGCACAAACACACACCACTGGATTAAAATTAAGCCTTTATGGCACTAACCCATTAATATGTACATCGCTCATTTGTCAAGAAGAAATCAGTCTAGACCTGATTTAGTCTCATTCGTGCCTGGTTTCTGATGAAAGCTCGGAATGACCCAAGCTAATTCCCCGTCCCTGCCATAATACAGAAAGCAATAAAGCGCTCTCTGACTGCATCTGATGCATATCGCTTTGAGAAGAAAGAGCAATATTTTCTTTGCTGCTTTGCCGCGTCTGCGGTTTGACTGAAAAAGGAAAAAGGATTCGTAAACTCTGCTAATGTGCGTAGGTGGGTACGTCTGTGCCTCAGTCTGCAGCAACGATGGAGCTTTCAGAAACTCAAACTAAAGCTTGGATTCCACTCAAAAGGCCCCATGCAGACTGCCATATAGATTTATGTGCCAAAAGGACAAAAAATGAATATGAATGGGTAAAATTCAATATTATATGGGCTAATGGTAGGAACTGTATAAGGACGTTGAGGCAAAGAACTATTGACGTTCAGTACAGTTCAGAAATGACCATTTTGAAAAGCTTATAACTGACATAATTTATGACAGACTATGAACCCTGACGTGGGTACAATATATACAGTGGTCCTGCATTATGTGGTTGCTAAAAAATGGGCAGGGCAATAAAATGAGGAATGTAAAAATAAATCAATAAAAACATTTTAAAAAAATTTTTACTTTGAAAATATTACAGGATAACCATGCTAAGGCATATCTACGATCCACTGACAATCTCTGACTTTGTGGACTTGGCCGAATTTGTGAACTTTCGCCTGTATTTGTTAGCTTGTGGTTTGGGATCGGATTTTAGCGGAGTGTTAGCCAGCTAGCTAGCCAGCTAGCTAGCGAAGAAGGCTGAATACAGCAAAGCAAAAAGACAAGCTAACAGGATTCTTTCAAGGTGGGGTACTCAGGGTGAGTCGGCGGGGTTGAAGACGAAGGAGGAGACTTCTTTGATTATGAACACGAGACCACATCAAGGCAAAACATTCTTTAACAAAATAAAAGGAATATTTAATGAAAACAGTGCTTTATATCTTACAAAAACGTAAATATACCGTTGCATCCATCTGACTTTTTCAGTACACTGAACTGACTTTTAGAGCTTCACGCGCCAGTTGCTGGATTTACAAGCCTTATTCTTTTAAACTTTGTGGGTAATGGGAGCATTTCTCTGTAGAGCAGTAGAGCATCACATAAACAAGACTTTGTAAGTGATTTGGGAGACACTGCTTATTTTGATCAGTACCATCAAAGTTAAGCCACTTCATTCACACACAAGAGGGGGATTCCGATAAAGGATTGCAATGGTTTTACACCCATTACGCCATTGCAAGTACGAGAAAAGAATTATGGTGTACAAAGCACCTAGAGTGGGTGACCAGGGCACAACAACTGCACAACCGTGCAAGTGGCAACACAGTACCTTCTGTGTCATGCATATTGAAATTGTGTAATCTACATACATTTCACCACCAAAATTGCTTTTTTAAATGCAAATCGGGTTCAATGCAGGGATTGTCCGATTCGCAAAAATGATCGCAGATTATCACTTACAAAAAAAGCATGGATTTTTATAACGATGACCTGAAACTTGGTGGCGATACGGTACAGTCCGTTTATAACGATGGCTGCCGTGGCTGCAAGAGGAAGACGCCTTGCAAAACCAGAATTGCTCGATGAGAGAAATGAATCGAACGTGCCCGTCGCTATTTTTTGTTTTCTGCTATGATTTAAGTAGGCAGTTTCGTTATACGGAGACAGATATCTACGCCGGTAGTTTGCAAACCTTTTCGTGTAAAATCTTCACTCTGAAGAGGAGCCCCCATCTGCAGCCCCCCCAACCCCCCCAACCCCCCCAAAAATGCTTACTGTTTAACACAATTATCAAACACCAACCACTGGCTGCAAAGCAGAAGCTGTTTGAAACATTAGTGCAAGAAACCTTGTCTAAAATGTGATGCTGTGCAGTAAGTACATCCAAACAAAATTACATGAATTACTGGGCGAGTACTTTTGCATGGCACTGCGTTTAGAATAAAATAAGAACGCAATGGGACTACAATGGAATTACAAGTGTAAGTTTAGAAATATGTAATTAACGGATGTGGAAAATATTCGTACAAGGGAAACATATGTTGCTCTCTTTGCGCATGACGCCTCCCCCCCTTCCAGAATTCCACCAAAGACCCATGTTGGTCCCTTGACCCTGTATTGGGAACTGCTAATTTTGACCGCGCTCCACCAACCCTTTTGCTTCCAATAATTCATTGGAAATAGTCCAATTTATAAATTGAGATAGTAAGTTGTTCCTAGGAATATAGACGAGGTCCATTTGCTGATCATTGAACCGATTGTCTTTGACTAAATGGTTCCTTTTTAATCATTATTATTCCTGTAGCAGTATGCATGCGCCAAATTAAAATTATTCCCTTGAAAAATGACATGTGAGTGTGCAGTTAATGTTATTGAATCAGCTCTCACTCAGCTTCAGGACTAGGTGCTTGCCAAACCAGCTGTTTATTTTTGCTTTATTGAATAAAAAAAATAAAAAATCCATATATATATATTCAGGAAAAAAATGTAAAAATTATAATACTAATAAATGTGCTCAGACAACTGATATAAGGTGCAGCCTTACACTTGAAAAATCAATATCTCATGAAGGCTGATCTCACGGCTGAAACATCATATTTTGTATCTGAAATAGTGACACATCATTGTGTTTTTTCATCAGTACTTGGTGAATCAGTCATTCGTATGCCATGGGAAGCATCCACAGCTGTTGTGCAACAAGGCCCAGCTGCACTCGTTATTTTATCTTACTAGATCTACCACTGAATGTTGCATTGACTGCTATACTGGATTTGCTTTATATGTAAATGTATTCAATATGCTTGTTAAGTACTTGATGATTATAATTATTTGTTACCTACATGATAGCACATTTTGACATATATTCCCAACACACACACACACACACACACATTATGTATAATGTTTTTTTTTTTTTTTTGTTAAAACAATATTCCTTTATGGTAAAAAAAAATATATACATATATTTGCATCAATGTGGTCAATGACCTTCTTTATCTGAAGTCTGGACCCTGAACCCTGACATCTGAACATGCAGAAAAAAATGCACAAATGTCTAAGAACCCCTTCCCAGCATCAAAACATGCACCAGCAGTATAAATGTAGAGGGCGACTGAAGGCAATTCATAACACTAAAGGTCGCTTCGAGTTTTGCCTCCACTAGGAAAGAAGAGATGGGAGAAAATACAGTATAGAGCTGAGGGTGAATGGATACTGAAGTAATCAGCTGATAGAAATGATGGATACCGTTGCCTGGCAATCCAAGTGGGCTTCTCTGCCTGTACTAGCCCCGCTCCATTTGCGTGATGGTGTTTCTTCCAGACAGATGCTGGGCAATGGTGCACATCAGATTGCTAATGACACATTGGGATTGGAAAAGAATAGTCTCTCCGCTGTCTCCCCTGCTCATGCCACCAATGATCCGTGATAACGGAGGATTATCCCGCATTTCTGAAGCCCGCGGTCCTCTGGGGAATCATCATCTGAGTTAAGATTCAGATGCAAAAACCGAGGGAGGAGGGAGAAGAGAAGGGGGATAAAAGAGAGTTAGATAGAGAGAGAGAGAGAGAGAGAGAGAGAAAGAAAGCAAATGAGGGAGAGAGAGATGGAGGGAGAGGAAAATAGGCATGAAGAAGGGGGAGCCAGGGAAAGTGAGGGAAAGTGAGAGTGAGAGAGAGAGAGAGAGAGAAGAAACAGAAATGGACGGAGGGAGGCAGACAGAGATTAAAGTAGGGCAAGTATAGGGTCAGAGCTAATGTCATGAGAACAGAAATGACACATGCCAGAAGTATTTATGCGCTCTCCCCATCTTCAGGTAATGATAGCAGTTTCTGAAATCCACACGCAATCTGTCTCAAACCAGCGAAAGGCGCCCAGACTCCAAAAGCCCCCTAATGCTCGTGGTAATAATCATGCTTTTTCTTGCAGCCTGCCGTATTTTCAAGCCACTTCACCGTAGTAGAGAGCTAATACAGACAATAATGGGTCACAGTTCTGGCGTCCATTAAAAAAGACACAATGTACTGCATTCAGTCTAGAGCACTAGACACTATGATGATGATGATGATATTTGATTAATAAACAAAAAACAAAAGTAAAACACACACACACACACTCACACACAAAAACAAAATTAAAATTTGTCTTGCTCTCCTCCCTAGTGCACAGAGAGGAGTGCTTCATAACTGCACCTTAGAAACATCAACGTTCTGTACGATGGTCACACTCTGCTGACGGCATTCGGCTGAAAAGCACCTCATTTTTTCCCCCGTAGAACTGACAGGCTGGCAGATAGCAAAAGAACATTTTCATTAACGAGATTATCAACCAAAAGTCTTAATGAAGACGTGGTCTCCTGTGTCTCTAATCCTTGCCAGTAAATTTAATAAGAATAAGAAATCTTCCTCAGAAGCGCGAGCCAAAAAGCCCACTCCAATATGTGAGGGAAAGAAAAGCCAAAATGATTATAGTTTAAACAGGACTGAGGAACAGACCCGTGTGAGCAGTGGGGAAAGGCGCGTGAAATTACTAGATATGTTCACTCCTGTTTCCGTCTGCCTCCTCCAATGGGTGATAATAGTGTGTGTGTGTGTGTGAATGTGAGCCCACGCAAATGCCTTTTTCCTGTCATGCACAACGGCATGCTAACGGTCTAACATGGAAGTCTTACGATTCGCAAAGTATGTGATCTTAGTCGTTGATTAGAATCTCATGCCTTCCACACAAGTGTCTTGTTTTTTTTCCCCTTTTGCTTCATTTTTTTTTTCAAAATGCAAATTGTTGCGTTCCACTTTAGCATTCTTTCACCGTCACCGTGAGACGGTTTCTCATCTAAGCCATTACCCAGCTTGAGGCGGTATGTGTTGCATCGCTTGGCGACTTCCGCACAGCAAGCGCTGGAATCCTTCAGAAATCTGGCTCCTTATTGGTTTGTTAGCGTTGCCCCGGCGCGCGAAAATGTTGGACAAAAATGGCGAGGATTTAGAGTTTTAATGAAAGCGATGTGATATCCACTCCTGCCTACCTTTATATCCGTATCCCACCATTTCCCTCTTTCTCTGGCGTGATTGAAAAAGCAGGAGTCAATGATCGCGTCCCCGTTGAGAGGTATCAGAGATATGGTAGAAACAGAGCAACGCCCACAGAGTCCTTCAGGAATGTATGTCTATCCTGAGGGTAAATGTGTTCAAAAGGTGCCTACCATTGTCGGAAACAATGATACATTTTGAAACGACAGCGGCAAATGTTGAATTCACGGTCCCCTGATATAATGTTACTTATCGTCTAAGACGTTATAGAGAAGCCGGGCGAAGTCTGTAGCAATCAGTTTTATACCACTCTCAAACAAATGGTACTGGATATAGTCAAATGGGAAACATTAGAGATAATCTTCACAATTCAGTTGAAGTTCATTAGAATGAATAATGGCTATGGGGCTGCGGGGTGTCTCGTTCGGTTAAGGCACCATGCTGTGGTGCGGGGATGAGCCCCATGGTTTCTTTTTGCCCAGTCTCTTTCTTATTGTGGAGTCATAAACTCTGACCTTAGCTGAGGACAGAGAGGCCTGCGGTTCTTTGGATGCTATTTTGGGATCTTCCTGGATGAGTTTTCGCTGCGCCCTTGGTGAAAGTTTGGCAGGTCAGCCACTCCTGGGAAAATTCATCACTGTTCCAAGTATTCTCCATTTGGAGATAATGGGTCTCACTGTGGTTTGGTGGAGTCGCCGAGCTTTCAAAATGGCTTCGTAACTCTTTCCAGACCGATATATTTCAAAAACGTTTTTCTCATCTCCTCTGGAATTTCCTTTGATCGTGGCAAAGTGTGCTTGTAGAAACGTAGTGGTCTCTCTGAATCTAATCATCAGTTTAATTTGATTAATTGGTTGTTTGAGTAACTGAGGGGGAAATTACTTTTTCAAAAAGGTGATATGGGTGGTTGATAATGTTTTTCATTAAATAAATAAAATTATAATAATATATATATATATATATATATTAATGTGTTTTGTGTTTACTCAGTTTCCCATTGTTGAATATTACATTTTATCTAAAGATCTGAAATCATTCACTGTGACAGATATGCAATAATACAGGAAATCAGGAAGGGGGCAAATAATTATTCACAGCACTCTCCCTATAGTTCCCAGAAGCACTTGCCTGCAAGCCAGTAACTATTTTCACTATGTACCACAAGAGGAGAGCTAGCACTGATATGAGAGAGTAAGACTGACATATATCTGACCAAAACGCAGCTAGTCCCTTGTGAGTATGTGGAACATTGCTAGATAGAACGAATGCATTATTAACATGATGAACACCATCTGGCTTAAACTGCCTCCAAGCCTTCGTGGGACAAAGCCAATTGAGTCATTACCTGCATGGACTCCCAGTCATCATTTTTCTTACTGTACTGCTGAGCCACTCAATATTTTAATGTTTTAGAGAATAGGTATATTCAGATGTGTGGACTGTCACTATGCCTATTCCACAGATCAAAACATTCGCAGAAGTCGATTGCTATAACACAGAAGGAGTAAAAAATAAAAGAAGGCAAGGCAATACTAGTTTTTTATTTACACTTCCGTGAAATATGATATAATCAGAAATTGTAAAGAAGCACAGGCATGTATTAACTTGTCAAGCTTTTGAGGGGCCTACCTATATTTCCTCGCACGAGAGGATGCCGCACGAGAAATAGACCTCTGATTTTGGAGAACACAACGCAAGCTATTATTTCAGAGAAAAGCCCTTTCCCAATGCCTGACACTTTATTTAACAAAAACACAGACCATCAGTGCTTACATTTATTGGAATAGAAAGGGTATTCATACACCAAAGAGGTGGCAATATAGATCATTTATGGCTGAAATGGGAAACTTTTCGGGTCCGCATTTTGAGCACGGTGACTCGGGAATGTTTAAATGATGAGACAGACTTTCATTTTTGTGCAGCCATTCATATCAAGATAGATTATCGCTATCCTCGGTTCTCATACAGTAATTACTGTGCACAACCTTGGTAATACAAACAGACTGGGGTTGGAGAGTAGTTTATGACTCTTACATGTTTGGAACTTTGAAAGCAATGGCTGAAGACAATAAAACGTACAAATTTGAATCGTTGATTTATCGAACTTTATACCTCCGTCTGTTAGCCTTATTTCTTAATTGATCTACAAACGGAAGAAGAGCAGAGGAAGACTCAAAAACACCTGGAGATGTAGCCCAGAGCTGGTGATGAAGGTGGTGGGACCGTCAGGGCAGGGCATAGAACAAACGCAGACGACAGAGGAGGTTGGGAACAATTCATTGATGGTCTACGTTCTGCAACAAATTTAAAGGCTTAGGTAATAAGTACTCCGTTCATTTTTCGGAAAGCGAGGTTTAAGGGTCACTGCAGCAAATAGAACAAAACAAAACCATGAGAGCGTTTCCCATTGAACACGAGTGATGGTGGGCATTGTAGGGCTGAATGGCCTATTCTCGTCATGTTATGTTGTGTTGTGCTGTGCGTTGTTATGTTGTGCTGTGCTGTGTTCTGCTCTCCTCTCATCAAGCTCAGCTATAAAAACTTGACTGTAGACAACCAAGAGTATCTAGAATTAGGCACTATTACCACATCTCTTTATTTGTAAATATAGCATGGGCTTTCTTACAAAAAAAAAAAAAAAAATCGATCAAATCAATGCCCTCAGACTGTCTGCTTGCTCACAGCCATACTGTATGTTCAGAATGGCATTTTTGGAAGAGGCAGTGGACAAATATCTACCCAGTCAAACAGGACAGCAACTTGCGTGCCTGTTCACCGGTGAAAGCAAGTAACGAAGCAAGAAAGCGCACACATATGGTAATATGTTTGCTTTGTGATCATTGCTCATTAATGAGAACTGTCCATCTCTGTCTGTCTGATCAGTTATGCTCTCTCCCCAGACGTACGTAAGGCAGTGACGCACACTAACAGATGTCTAGTTATATTTTAAATCTTTAAATAATTACAATGCTGATATATCTGTGGCTAAACAACAGCTGTAAAAAAATAACAATAAATAAATAATGAAATCTTTTTATAGCGTCAACTTTATCTTTTTTTTGTTGGCTAATAGGCTAATGTTATTTTTCACAGAAGTTCATTCACACTGCTGGGAAACTGTGTTTGACAGACAGTCCTGAAGTTCAAAATGAATTTTATGGATGGGTTCTCGGATTACAATTGTCACAAAATACTTCTTAGCCCCGACAGTAGCCATTTGTGTGAGATGGCCGCACATTGTAGTTTGACGGTAATGAATAGGGTAAAGATCAGAGCTCCTTCTGATTGACAGTTTTTGTTCCTTTTCATTAAAACACACTTTAATCTGGGGGCCTTTAATCTTTTTTCTCTTGAATTCATGAGATGGACATCATTAAATGTAACTGCTTCTGAACATACACATGGATCTATGAGATTTCAGAAACCTTTCTTGCAATGCGGTTATACATTTCCGTTGATTTTCATTTCAAAGTCTGCTCATCTGACCTTTTGATAAAATGCTTTTCCACATCTACAAATGCCAGCAAGACAGGGGAAAAATAACTTTGCACTGTGTGTGTGTGTGTATGTGTGCGTTTGTGTGTGGGAGTGTTTTACTCATAATGTTAACATTATATTCTTGAAAGCACAATAGGCTGCTTTTTTTGTTGCAAATGCCACCCTGGGTTTTTCTTTTATTTGTAGAAAGAGTGGCTGTCCTTATGATTAAAATGAGCTCTCAGCCAACTCTCTACCTGTAGTGAGTGCAGAGATATAGCCCCAATGCACTCCACTTGTCTGCTTTACTATGGACTACAACGGGACGGTCGCTTAAAGTCTACGAGAATCCATTAGACAATGGCAGGCATAGGTTGCCACGACTACAGAATAAAAACAGAGGGGGCAGTTTGTTGCTACTTGGCCTGGAAGCCATTCTTCAACAGAGGCTAATGGTACTCACTGGCAACCCAAAGAAAATACTGGTTTATGGCATTCAGTTTACTTTCGTGCTTAAGTTCAACTGAAAAGAAAATGCTGCTTCACTGTAGTGTGACAAATTGCGAGGGTTTAACAACAGCGAAGGAAGGAATTTATTTTTACCGGCTACTGCAAGACGAGGGTGTAAGAAAACAATGGCTGACTGCAATTGGGAACACTAAATATCCTCCAGATACACTTGAGACACAGCTAAAGAATGTATGAGCCTCTAACAGGCACTTTCGCCCCGACGATTTTGAGGAGAACATTCGGGACGAGACTAACGAACACACCATTCGTTAGCTCGACGAATGAAGAGCTGTCAACACCCTCTTTGCCTAGTATGGGCGGTCACGGGTGGTATCTCCAAATTCAAGTTACCTGCTCATTGTAGCTCTCCAAAATTTACAAGGGTAGAGGTGTATGTCATTATGACATAAACCAAATCTATCAA
The DNA here is from genome assembly GCF_013347855.1 of Anguilla anguilla. NCBI lineage: Eukaryota > Metazoa > Chordata > Actinopteri > Anguilliformes > Anguillidae > Anguilla > Anguilla anguilla. The sequence continues at coordinate 7,983,472 of NC_049203.1, forward strand.
ATTTGCACCAGCCACTGCTGCTATTTCTGTACAGAGATTGCTTGGCCCGCCACTAAGACAGACTTAATCAGTTACGCCTCGATCTCTAAGATGAGGTTAATATTGTTTTCCAGTGAAATTTCCCTTTATAGTCGAAAAAGAAAAATACAGGGGAAATGTACGATGATGTTGATTTCCACCGGAAGGTTCCAAGTGACTTTTCCATTGAAATCCCAGGCTGAAGTATAGGCGTATGGTTTTTCTGAAATCCATTGGCATGCTGGGAGGGGTGTGCAGTACCCTTTTCAAAAGGTCCCTTATTGGCATTCAATAGCATTGTTCTCTCATTTCAATACTGTATGGTTACCATAGCGACCCATGTCATAATAACATGAAAGCAGTTAAGATGTGCACTTCCACAGATAGCACAGCAAGCCCTCGATAACAAAATGGCAAGATAACCCATCTCTGAGATAAATCTGTGTGTGTGTGTGTGTGTGTGTGTGTTTATACTTTTGTGTGTGTGTGTGTGTGTGTGTGTGTATAGGCTCTTTGTGTGAAAGGAGTCACATGCTGGGGGATTTGGATATGTGTGTGTATGTGCGTATGTGTATGGATGTTTCTGAATGATAAGTCTATGTGTGAGTGTATTTCTCGTAAGATTTGGAGTGTGTATGCATGCACTTGTGCTGGTGGCTCTGTGCGAGTACATGCATGTGCATGTATATTTGCCTATTTAAACGAAGTATATTTATTGCTCAAGTCAGTGTTTTGTGTTTGGTTGTGTGTTCTGTGTGTGTGTATATGTGTGTGCGTACATGTGCGTGTGTGTGTGTGTGTGTGTGTATGTGTGTGCCCGTGTGTTTAAATAAAGCATACTTATTGATGAAGTCAGTGAGTTTTGCGCTTGGTTGTGTGTTTTATGTATGTGAGTGTGTCTAAGGCTCTTCTTCTTAAATACGCAGAGATTGAGATTTCAGTCCGCAGGTGGCCCTGAGCATCTCTGTTGTCTGCCCATGTTGCAGCCCCAATGCCGGCACCGCTGGGTCGGGTGGCGTTGGGCTGTCGTTCCATGCCAGCCGTCTACGAGACTCGCGTTCAGCTTGAGCCGGGACTCGCCTGCTCATCGTCACGGCGACGCCGCCACAAACGCGACTCGCGGGACGCCGAGCCTGCCCACGTTTCCTCGGCGCCGCGATCCCCGCGAACGACGATCGCTAACCCCCCCGGTCGTCCGGGCGCCCGAGACGAGGCGCGCGGCGCGCTCGGCTGCGGCAGGCGAGGGGGGAGCGGCCCGCGCGCGTCGTCTGCGCCGCCGCTGTCTGCCAGGGACCGGAGACAAAGCGCCCGGCGCCTTTTGATCAGCGCACAACGCGGCGGTACGCCCACTCTCTCGCCCACGCGGCCGCGTAGCCGCGTCGGAAATTCTCGCTTTGGCGAATTTGGCGCCCGTTCTTCGTAGCCCCTACGAAACCGATCCGATTGAAAAGGGTTGTCACGTGACGCGTTGTAGCGTAAACTGCAGATAACACGACTGCAGCGGCCTCTCGTATTTTAACGTGGGGTGCTCGATACTCAGAGCTGGCGATAAGAGCTGAATCGTGAAGGCGTGCGGGTGCGCTTCTTCTCGTGAGCCGCCCGCCGCCGTTTGCCGGGGATCGCCTCAGCCGTGCGTTTCTTTCCCCCCTGCGCCGCTATCCGAAAAACTTTCTCCGAGTTGCATCACCCCGTTTCATTTCCTTTTCTCTTAGAGAAATGTCACCCCGAGTCTGAAGGACGTCGTCGGGTAAAGGGCCGGGGGGGGGAGGGGGGGAGGGGGTTACTGACGCGCTCGGCTTTGTGCCGCCGAAGAGGCTATCGAGCTACGGGCGCGGCTAGGTTTGAAAGCGGGGACGCGGGGCCGCACTATACAAGCTCCCGAACGCGAATCGCTAAGAGGAGGAGAGCTCCGGGACTCAGGTTCACACGCGGTTCAAGGTGAAGGTTCCTGCGTGAGGGAAGCAGTGCATTCCCAAAAAACATGCACCACCCCGCACCCCTCCCC
>NC_049203.1:7990494-7995494 GCF_013347855.1 Anguilla anguilla
GATAACTATTTATTTATTTGTCTTTTTATTTATTCTGAAGCTGCCCCTGGGAAAAAAAAAAAGTTTTATAAAAATGTTAATTAACAAGTAGGAAGATATGTACTTATTGCCTTTTTAAAAAGTGGTTGTCCCCACAGTTTTGTTTAATGCCGGTACTTGTAATTGAAGGGAGAGGCTTATGAGATACAGTCTGAGATGTAGACTTTTGTCAGCTTTTCAGACACACCAGCTCCTGTCAATGTCCACTCCTCCGCAGACAACAGTATGGAATTTCCCAGAATGCATTGCATTTCTTATTTGCGATAGTCTTCATTTCTCTTCAGGGAGATTGTGGGTGGGAGGCCAGGGGTGGCCAGAGAATTGCAGCAGGTTTACCTCAGACAAGGCTGTTTGAAGCCACTTGTGTCTCTGTGAAATTAACCGCATTCAAACACATTCAAACTGGTCACACAGGTTTAAACGGGCAATCGATCATATTCTGAATGTGTGCGTGCGTCTGTGTATGTGTGTGCATGTGTATGCATGCGTGTGTGTGTGTGTGTGTGTGTGCATATGTGTGTGCATGCGTGTGTGTGTGTGTGTGTGTCTGTGTGCATTTGTGTGACGGTACAGCTATGTCTTCAAACACACACCAACAATCATTCACCTATGAACATGTTTTGGAGGTGAACAATTTACAGAATTGATGCCGCAATTGTGCTTTTTACACAAATTAATAAATTCACACAGAATATATTTATTTCTGGGGTGTGTCGCTCCGTAAACCATCATATTTACGTGTCAGGAGGTATCTGACCACTCAAGCTAGTTTAAGTGCCTAGAGTAACACCGCTACATTCATACTATTGGTGCTTTTGTGAAGGGGGAGGGGCTGGCGTTGTTGACGGACAGGAACGCTCGCGTTTGCCGCGCGCTCATCAGACCGCGGACGACTGGGTGCGGTTTTTTGACGTCGGCGGCGGTTTCTGATGGTAGGCACAAAATGGCAGCGAAACACGACATGCGGACGGCTCGTGGCTCGGCTCGGCTCCCTCGCGAAGGCGCGCTCGCCCCCCCCCCCCCCGAGGCGCGCGCCGTCCTCGTTCGTTATCCCGCGCGCGCCCGCGTACGTCCCCCGGAGCGCGACGACAGCCCTTTCTTTTTTCCGCGAGGCCCGTCCGTAAAGCAGCCGAGCGCGCGATAAACGCCCGTTGGAATGTTCCGGAGGGAAAAAGCTCATTACGGCGTGGCGATACAGCGACGGTGGAAACGAGAGGAGGCGGCGGCGGCGGCGAGGGGAGAGTTTCCTCGGCTGCCTCCCCTGAACGCCGTCGCCATAATTGTCGTTTGTTTCCTGCCGCCTCGCAAGCTGTCTCTGCAGGACAGCCTTCGGCTGAGATTGTTAGGAAGGGGTTTATCCGCCTTGTCAAATATTCGGGATCTAGCAGTATAAAGGGGGCCATTGGAAAAAAGTTAAAAAAAATTGATAACTAGCTATTTCTTCTTTTTTATACATCGGGAGTTATATTTTGACATCTGTGCGGATGCTCTGAAATCACCCCAGACCGGATTTCATTCCCTTACTGATTTCAGGAGAATTCAGAAATGAAAGTGTAAACATTGAATAACCCATACTCATATTTATATTAAATTTATTATAAGACTTTTCCCAGCTCTCACCTAGACATTGGGCTGTCGCTATAAAACATAAATGAGAAAAGTATCGGTGATGGTTAAAAAAAATAAAATAATAATAACATAAAGTTAATGCTGCAGCACTGTTGTGGTTAGATTGAATTGTCCCCTGGATGCCAATACCTTGTTCAGTCTCCTGCATGTGGCCGGTTTGATCAATAACGAGACACACCGTTGAAAGTGTTCGTATTTTCATATTTTTTCAACTGTGCCTGAATGAATTCATCCTCTTCATATCTCTGCTTTGCGGGCGAATTCGCTCGGGCTGAGTGCGCGAACGCTCCTCACATCCAGAGTGCGGCGGGGAGGGCACAGACTCAGAATATCAACCTCGCCCGTGGCGGATGAGGGACGTGCGCTTCAGAGAGACGGCGCTTAACAGAGGAGCGCTGGCAGACACAGAGCCGGCCCGCGTTCCCCGGGGGGATTCATTAGGGGACGGACCATCCTGCCGAGAGGGCTGAGTGACGGAAGGGCTTCTCTCGGGGCGCGGAGCTGTTCCCTCTCACCCTGGGCGAAGACCGTTAATGACGAGACGGGGATGTTTGCCGTTTTAAAATCGGGAAATGTCTTTTTTTGTGTCCGTCTCCCCCGCACAGTCTCCCACAATGCAACACTTGCGTGCCTGTTACACTCGCTTGTTGTTCGTCCGCCGGTAACGTTGCGGCCTCCTCTCTCAGCAGTTTAATTCCACGTTCATGGTTTGCCAACTCTCGCGCTCTTGGCGTGCGATACGCGCTTTCAGGCTCTGTCTCGTGCTCTCGGGCTGCTCAGGCACTTCCCACGCCAGAAAAACCACAAATGAAAAACAAAGCCGCTCCCTGATTAAACAGATTGCGCATCCGTTTGCAGGTTCCTAAATAAGCATCACAGAGAGAATGCCGATTGGCTACACCCAACCCCGTTTGTGATGTCACTCAACCATTCTCTGCCGCGACTCCCTGCCTTATACGTGCATGCTTGCATGGATGGGTGGGAGGACTTCCAGAACAGAGCCGCGTTGCCGAACATAACTGCATTGCCTTTTAAGATCGTTAATAAAGATCTGATTATTGATTAACTTTGACGACAGTGATCCTGACTCGTATGTTAATAGACAGAAGGGTTGTAATGGGAGTAAAGAGAAAAACAAATCATGCACTGTAACAGGGATCATCTCAGATGATCCAATAACCTGAGAATAAACATCTATGAACTTGTTTGATTTATCATTTTCCTCCGGAGCTAAACATTCTTGCCATCTCCATTTTTTGACATGAGAGTTTGATTGATGAGTCACTGATGTAAAACCATGGAGAGGCCAATAAAGAGTGAACAAAAGGTTTTAAACTGAAAGCATGGCCATGAAATATTTAACACTCTTCTTTTTGAGGGTGTTTCAAAAGTCTGGAAGAGGAAAAGGATGGAAAATTTATTCCAGTGATATTTTTTCCCCCTCTCAAAACTCCTCTTGAGATCCTTGTTTTTGGCATGAAGAAGAAGACAGACAAAGGCAGCCCTTGTTTTTTCTGATTCCCAGGTGGCCCCCTCTCTCACTGGCTGAGGGCTGACCATCGATTGGGCGGGAAAGCGAGCGCATGGGAAAGAGAGCCGTTGCGGGACTGGGGGCTTCTTTAAACTGCGACATTTTCTGAGAAATGCCATTGCTAGTCTGTGCGAGAACAACAACAACAACAACACAGATGAATTATCATTCATCTCCCTCCAATGAAACATGGCAGTGGGGGGTGTGGTTTTGTGTGAATGATACTATGATGCGTTTCAAGAAATGTAGATTTTGCTGGGGAGATTAGCCAGCTCTTCAGGGGTTTCTTTGGCTGAATGTGTAGGAGTGATCAGCCAAGTTTGCAGGAGCGATCAGCTGAGCTGAGCTGACTTTTCAGGAGAGGTAAACCGTCGACAGAAGTAATGTGATCGACCTGCTCCTCGCTGCCATTTTGAAGAAGGGATAACGAGGCTCGCTCTCGTGCTGTGGGTACTGACCGTTCTGCCATTTTGTCACGAGGCCCTTTCTGACTAACCCCCTCCCCCACCCCCACCCCCCAATCCTGTCCTCACGCGTCGCCAAGGTGTCCCGGCAGGACGTCCGGGCTGGGACGACGGGGCGGAGGAGGGAGGGGCCCGGTCCAAGCGCCGAGAGCGGAACGCCGGGGCGAAGTTGGAGTTGAAAATGGCGACGCGGACGTCGGGGCGGGCGGAATTAAATACGTTTCGAGGGCCCCAGATCAGCCGGCGCAGCAGAAAAGAGAGCAGCTGGCGAGCGCAGATACTGCTGTTTCAGGGCGCCTTTCATCCCGTCCGCGTAAACAAACCGCCAGTCCACTTGATTTATGGCACGCGTCAGGGGCTCGAGCAGCCATTATTCCATCTGAAAGGGCTCCAGCCTCATCACAGAAATGTGTCTATAATGTGCTCTTTCATTTGGATAGGGCGGGGGGGTGGGGGGTGGGGGGGGTGGGGGGGAAGGGTGGTGGTGGTGGTGGTGGGGGGGGTGGGGGGGTGATGGAGGCTTTGATGGAACGTAAGCCGTCCCACCGCTTTTCAGGACCCGCGTTTTTGATTAAACGCCGACCTGGCGCGGCCGGCGCGCTGGATAAATGCGTTTGTTTAGCCGAGGCTTAAATTACAGACGGTCGCCTCGCGCCTCTTTCCGCCACCGAGAATAATTCAGTTTCTCATTCGTATCCGCGTCCGTCCCCTTTCCTCGCGCTGCCGTTGCCGAGTTTTTAACGGATAACGTGACACGTGTACACGCTCGCGCACACGCGTGTGCGTGTATTAGCGCGTACGCGTGCCGTCATTCATTTCGCATTCATATTCTGGCCTTTAAATCCCAGCATGCCGCTGGTTTTTTTTGAACACGGATGACTGTAGAACAGCGCGGCTTTTTCAGCAGAGCAACAGCGTCATTCTGCCGTTGCTTCGACTTCCACCCACCAGCCAGGCTGTGCCCTAATCGGTCTCCTCAGTGTCCTCACAGTTTGCACTGTCCACTAAGCATGCTGCGTGCTGTTGACTACTGTACTTTTTAGTACACAATGGGCAGTGTGAGAAAAAAGCCACCATACTATTCTGACTGTTCTATGGGCGTGTTATATATATATATCTATTCCAGCATCTGTGTCAGGATCCCTCACCCCCCACCCGAACCTCATCTCACCCCACCCAACCCTCACCCCCAACACTACCTTCATCCCGCGCCAACCTACTCTCACCCCCCCCACCCTACCCTCATCCCATCCCAACATATTCTCGCCCCCTCCCACCCCATCCCAACCTACTCTCGTCCCTCCCTGACCCCTCCCTCATTCCAGCCTACCCCCCCC
>NC_049203.1:8340494-8350494 GCF_013347855.1 Anguilla anguilla
CTCCACCGTGTAGCTATTACACATTCTTTCCTCCACACACTGAGGTTCTCTCAGCTGTACGGCTGTTCCTTATTGCCCCCCCCCCCCCCCTTTCACCACCCCTCCCTCCCTCAGTAATGAAGACTCAGGCCATTAAAGCTGATACGGTATCTCTGGCAGCACAAAGGCCGTTTGTATACGGCGCGGAAGATCCGTCCTCTGAACCCGGCCGAGACCCCGCCCCCCCTCCCCCCCCCCCCCCCCCCCCCCCCACCGCGATGCGTAACGCTGTTCCGAGCTCCCGCGTCGCGCCACGGCTTCGGCCGAGCGCGCGTCCGATTCCGATCCCGCTCGGCTCGCGCCCCACCGCCGCCTCCTCGGTCGGGCCCAGGCTCGACGGCAGAACGCCGTTCCGTGTCTCCGTCCCCCGGCTCCCGCGTCCAGGAGCCCGAGCGGATCCCTTTTGCTGTAATGGCTCCCGGGGGCTCAGGAAACAAACGGCGAGCGCGCGTTCCGCCGCTCGGAAAACGGCAGGAACCCGCGGCAGACAAACAGAGCGAGGTGTGCCCGCTTACCTTTCGCCTTAGGAATGCTAACCCAAATACCGGCCGTCTGAACGAACTCTGCTCTTCCTGTTTTTTTTTTTTTTTGTCTTTATTTAAAACACAAAGAAAACACTGTGTGCGTGTGTGGGAGTATGTGTGTGTGTGTGTGTGTGTGTGTGTGTGTGTGTAACCAAGTAGTCATCCTGTACATTCATATCAGCAATTCAGAAGTGGACCCTGGCCAAACCGGAGACAGAAATGAATATTTCTCTACTGTATATACTGAGCGACACATATTCAAGGAATGATCATAGATATGTTCTTTCTCAACAAAACTCCAGTAATTGCCAGCCTTCCCTTCTGTGTCCCTTTAATATTACCTTTTGATTAACCTCTTTTATCTCAGCCGCTTCAATCCCGCCGTCGTCTCCAGGAAGTCAAGAGAGAGGCCCCGCTTCGGATTTCCACGCTGAATAATGAATCGGCGGCGGCTCCCGCGCCTGCGTTAGCGGAATGCTAACGACCGCGCGGGGGTGTGTCACTCAGGGGCGGCTGGGACTGGGAGAGCGGGGGGGGGGGGTGGGGGGGATATGGGGGGGATGTGAGGGGGGGGGTTCAGGGACTAACCTGTTTGAGATTCCGCTCTCCTCTCCTCTGAGCAAGCGCCCATCCAGAGATCTTTGGAGTAAATGGGACTGATCTGGGAGGCCGTATTGTATAATTAAAAGCGGTTTGATGAATAGAGCGGCGTTTCCCCGCGGGGCTGTCGCCGGGCCGCGGCTGTTCGGACGCGGACGGGGCGCGTCTCCGGTCGCGGAGGACCCTCGGCTCGTTTGTCAGAGAGTGGCGGGGGGCCGCGCCCGGCTGCCTCGCCGACGCTCGGTGCATTCGTCAGCCGCGTCCGCGCTCCGCTCCGCACCCCTCTCCGACCCCTCGGCCCCCTGGCCCCTCGCTCCCACAGTCCGAGCGCGTCCTGAAGGGCGGACGTTTCTAACGACACAGCGGCCGTGCCTACCCCCCCCGTTCCCCCGCCACACCTCTCCCCCCCCCCCCCCCTCCGGCCTGTGATTGATTAGGCGGGGGCTAATGGCCGGAGAGCGCGTTATTCAAGCGAGGGCGTCGCTGGGGTGAAGCTGGGTAATGCCCTCCCGGTTCGTTACCATTTGTCGCTAATTGCAGCAGCTGGTTTTTTCTGATGGAGAAGGGTTTTTTTTTTTTTTTTTTACGCCCCTTGAGCAACCCCCCGTGTTTTCGCCTCCATTGAGCGAACACGCGGGTCCGTCCGAGGGTGACGTCCAATCGGTCTTCCGCGGCAGGCAGGCCCATTGCTGGGCCGGGGCAGGGGGGCAGGGCCGGCCGCATTAACTTCCTGGTAATGCCGTCTAATCTCCTGCGATCCGGCGAGGGGACGATAGATAGCTGTCCGCTAGAATCTCCCCAGCCCCGTTCCCCCCCTCCCCCCCCCCCCCCCCCCCCCCCCCCCGCACAGCCAGATGTGCTTGATCAATAGGGGCCCTGCAGATCGGAGGCTGATCTAGTGCCGCGCGACGTCAGGCTAACGATTTCTAGTAATAGGTGCGAAACAGGCCTCTTTGAGGTGTGCAGCGAGCACCGTTTGTGTGCTCCGCATCGACCCGGGGGAGGGGGTGGGGGGTGGGGTGGTTGGGGGTGGAGCCAGCGTCGTGTAACGATGCCCCGCGAAGGACGGTAAAATCCCCGCTAACCCCTCTCCCCCGGTGTCGCGGCCACGTCGCGGGCCCTCGAACGCACGCCTCTGAGGGGGGGGGGGTGTGCGGTCGGGGTCGGCCTGGCGGGCTCTCCGCTTCGGCGCCTTTTTGGAAAGCGCCCGGGCGAGCGTGGCGGTGCGAGCGATTGGTGCCGGGCCAGGGGTGCGCCGGTCCCTGAAAGCGCCGGACAGATGCCGCTCATTTAGCCAATCGTGTCCGAAGCCAGGGGTCGCGGGAGGTCCCCCGCCCGGCTGATCCGCCGTGGTGCCGGGCCAGCTGTAATTAAGCCCAGATTGACTCCCGTTGAGTGTGACCGACCAGCAGTGTCACAGGGAGAGAGAGCGAGAGCGTGGAGGCAAAGTGGATTGAGACAAGGGCACAGAGTCAAAGAGCGCTGAATCAAAGGGTGTTGAATCAGAGCATGCAGAGAACGTTGAGTTAGGCAAGAGTCAGAGAGAATAGAGCATTGGGTCGATGAATAGAGTCACAGAGCCTTGAATCAGAGCAGTCAGTGAACATTGAGTCAGAGTGGAGTCAGAGAACATTGAGTCAGAGTGGTGTCCCAGAGCATAGATTCGTAAAGCGTAGAGTCAGAGTTAAGTCAGAAAGCGTAGAGTCAGTGCAGGGTGAGAGAGCATAGAGTCAGAACAGAGTGAGAGAGCATAGTCGGAATAGAGTCAGTGAGTGTGGAGTGGGGAATCAAAAGTGTTCTAGAGCGCAAAGTCAGAGGGGGCATTTGAGTTTGTTTAAGACCAGCAGGTAGGCTGTCTGTGTAAGCACATCTACACCACTGTCTGTCTGGCTGCTGACTTGTGATTCTTCATCCAAAAAAACTAAACAAAAAAAACACCCCTCCATTTTTCATTGGCAGAAACAGTGTCCTTTATGTGTGACGGGGAGAGGAAGGAACGACGGGATAATGACATTTTCCGCGCGCTAAACTGATAGAATATTTACCTTTCCTTCCGCTATCCGCGCTCCATCTAACAGTCTATTTCAGAGATTACCTGCTCTGCTTTGGAAATGAATGAAAGTAATTGAAGATAACGCCGCTTCGGTCTCCTGATATTACTGTGTCAATGTTAATAACATATTAACGCCGTAATTGGGACAGAATCGTTGAGGCACATTTAGGAGTTCATAAAAAAAAATAAAAAAAATGTTGTGTTCAGTAAAAGCCGGACATCAGTGACTAATGCGGGCTGATTTGGGAATTGCTTTTTCTTGAGTCATTGGTTTCACTCGGCTTTTTAAAGATGCGCAATTTGAATAATAATGACGAGACGAGGCTCGGTTTACCTGCCCGTCCTCGGAGAGTTCGAACCTGAGCCCCGAGCTTGTGTCTGCGCGTAGAAAACGCGCGCAGTCACTTAGCGTACAAATAAACAATCCCGCCAATTAAAAAGTGTGCACAATTAATGTAACACGAGGATCTCGTTCGTGCGATTGCGAGATGAGAATCGCTCCGACGGGGAGAAGCAGGCTTTTAAATTCCGTGTGAAATAACGGCTTCGCTTTTTGTGCTGTGACTCCTTGTCCTGCGACGGTTTGGATCTGTGGGAAACCCCGACTCAGGCGCCCTTCAGGATGTTTTTGGGCAGAAGGGGCGTAAAAATCACCAGCCCCCGCCCCCCCCCCCCCCGCAAAGGTTTCAGACAGAGGGACAAAAGGAAGGAATTCCTGTCACTTAGGAGGTGTCTTTGTCCCTCCCACAAGTCCCCCCTGTGGCTCTGAAACCTGTTTTGCTTCCTTTTGGTCTAGCCAGTTGCCGCGGATGCGAAGGTCCTCTCTGTTGATTACAGCTAACCTGGGGAAACAAAAACAGAGAAGTCGTCCACATGTGCTTCACCCGTAAGAAGGGCCTGGCTGTGTCTCCCCTGTGCGCGGTGTCAATCTCAGTAGACAGAAGGGGCTCCAGGTTTCAGTCCAGCTGACCGTGTGATTGGCAGTTTCGGGGAAGAGCCGTCGTGCGTAGAGCTCAGAGAAAAGCTCAGGGATGTGTTATTGCCGTTTTTTGTTGCTTTAAAGACATGGACTCTGAAAAGGCCAGCGCGGTCTCCTCGACGACACGCTGTCCTCCTGAGTTTCTGAGCCCTGTGATTCTGCCATTGTTTACAGAGCTTGACTTCTCTCTGACTAAAAACTACGGTGTTCCCCCTCACAAACACAAACAGAGAAAAGACACATTCACTCTCATACACACATACACGCAGTTCCTCACATACGCACACGGACACACACACTCACGCACCCACACACTCACACACATGCACACACACACTCACACACATGCACACACACACACACCCCCACACACTCACACACATGCACACCCTCACACGCATGCACACACACACACACACACACGCACACAATGCATGTAGTTTTTTTTTTTTTTCTCAGGGCAAAACCGCCACACATACGCGATCGAGTCTGTTTTCGCCATGGCGATGTTATCTGGCGGGTTCACCTGTGCATGGCGGGTGCCCGCGCGGAATGCGAGGCGTCCGATTCGCCGCTCGCGGCCGTCCCGGAGCGAAAAAGCCTGGGAATTTGGGATGGGGGGTCATCCTACGTGCCATTCTCCTCGAATCTGAGGATCTACACGATCTCCATCGTGCCCGGGCCTGCAGAAGGATCCCCGGCAGATAACGGGCCGCAGAAGATAAATCTGCCTCTCGTATGAGAGCTAAACTGTATTCTTCATATCAGATCAATCCATCGCCTTTCTGCAGGCGCTGTGTTTTTTTTCTCCCCCCTCCGCTTTCGTTTATATCGGAGCGCACATCTCATTTTGCACTTTAATTTTCTCTTTGAAGAGGCAGGAACGCCTTCAGAATGCTGACAGCACACTGTTGGGCAACGTGGAAGACGCTCGGCTCCTCCATGGCTCCAGACACAATCTCCACGGCAATTGCATCTGTTATTCTGTGTGTGTGTGTGTGTGTGAGATAGTGTGCGTGTGTGTGTGTGTATATGAGTATGTGTGCGTGTGTCTGCGTGTGTGTGTGTGTGTGTGTGTGTGTGGGTGTGAGTGTGTGAGTGTGTGTATGTGAGAAAGTGTGTGTGTGTGTGTATGTGAGAAAGTGTGCGTGTGTGTGTGTGTATGAGTATGTGTGCCTTGTGTCTGCATGTGTGTGTGTGTCTGCGTGTGTGTGTGTGTGTGTGAGTGTGTGTATGTGAGAAAGTGTGTGTGTGTGTATGTGAGAAAGTGTGCGTGTGTGTGTGTGTATGAGTATGTGTGCGTGTGTCTGCGTGTGTGTATGTGTGTGGGTGTGTGTGTATGTGAGAAGGTATGTGTGTGTGTATGTGAGAAAGTGTGTGTATGTGCATGTGTCTGTGTCAGTGTGAGTGTGTGTGTGTTCTAGTTTGCGTATATTTTTGGGGAACTTATAATGATGTGCAAATTTACAGATTTATTTTGTCTTCCGTGCTTCCCCATCACTCCTCCATGCACTCTGCGGGGTTGAAGCGTAAAAATACCCATCATGCATCACACCTTCGCCAGCAATGCGTCGCTTGCTCGGTGAGATACAGGCTTCTCGTGTCTGATCTCCAGCCTGCCGCTTGCGGTCCGGGGGGAGACCGAACCCGGTCTCTTCCTCACCTCGCTGCACGCGCTACGCGGTAGTAGCGACCGCGAGGCGGCCGTCGGCACGCAGCTTGTCTGCAGTCAGCTGACGGGGGAGAAGAGATCGGGCCGAGCGCTGGTTTCTCTCTCGTCGTCGTGGTTATGGCTCAGGCGCGTAACCGGCTCTGTCAGCCCCGCCCCGCGCGCAGACGGTCCGCGGCTTCGTCCGCGCGGGTTCTGCTAGGCGCTAGGCTAACTGGAAGGCTCCCGTATGGGCGAGGCGCATCACCGGCCTGTGGGGAACAGCATTACCGCTAATCGCTAACAGAGCTGTCCGTCCCGCCTTCTGCGCGCTGTGCGCTCGCGAACGCGCCGAAGAACGCGTCTGCTTCGCGGCGGCCTCTCGGCTCGCTAAAAGCAAAACAATCGCCGCGAGCTTTCAGGAATGAGAGGCATCTTCGAGCCCTCGAAACTTCAAAGAACGGCAAGACGGTCATGGCACACCAGGACGGAGATGTCTGGAAGCTAGCATAGCAGGGTGTCAGTGCCAAGGTTATAAAACTGGACCTGTTTCAATTAAGTCCGGGGCACTCTCTTTGGATGAAGAGGCAAGTTAAAACGCCTTTATTGAATTGCATTTTCATTAAGCGTTCTTTAAAAAAGAAGTCAAATGCCAATACTTTTTTTTTTTTTTGGCAGCCTCAGCCTTCATCAGGGCGTGTCAGAACCGTCAATGCGCCATTAGGCTCTCTCAAGCCTGTTGCAGTTCTCTGTCTCGCCAGTGGGGGTGGAATGGCGAGGCTGTCACAGGGCTGAACGTCTTCGAGCGCCGTTGCGGCTGCACTTGGCAGACCAAGGCCGGCGGAGAGACAAGGCCTTCGAGATTCTCCGTTCGGCTTGCAAGGGCGTCGCGTAGTCACGGAAACGTTCTGCTCGCGCACACTAAAATTTATGTATTTATTAATTTCTTTTATTTAACCTCCTCAAGGATGACACTGAATACCGTCCGGCCGTCCAACAGAAGGTGCTTTGTGGCCCTCAAAGTCAGGGAGAAAAACCCTTTCATTCTTTTGTGCGTTCGGCCTTTTCTTTTGTCTCTTTTATTTCTTGGTTTGCCTGCGCGTTCCTTTTTTCTCTCGTATTATGGAGGAGGAGCCTCGATTGGATGCGCCGCGGCGGAGGCCACGACAGCGAGCGCAGCTGTTGGCCTCTGTTGCTCTGAAGCTCAGGTGGTTCCTCGGCACATAATAAGACTCCTTTCTGCAAAGCCCCCCCCCCCCCCCCCCCCGTGTTGCCAGGTTTCCTCCCAGTGTGACCCGCTACCCCCCCCCCCCCCGCCCCCTTCCCTGCCCTCTCCCCACGACCCCCGATAGCCTCTCCGCCTCGATAGCACGGGGGCTCCAGCGGAACCCGAGTCTGCGTTTCCTCAGGCAGCCATTTCGTCAGCCGCCCCATTGTTGTCTCCGCCGCTTCCTGGATCGTGCATGTATGGAATCCTCCTTGTTTTCGGGAAAAGGAGGGGGCGAGCCTCCCGGGACGTCTTCCCCCGAATCCGGTCCGTTTGAGGTTCGTCCGCCGAGCTCTTCCAGCGAGGGGACGGCGTCCCGGGGACGTTGCTCGCTCGCTCGCTCGCGGACGCTCAGTAACAGGGGAACGCGGAGGGGAGGGGCGGCGGGGCTGCGGCCTGATGGGCCCCGGGGCTGTTTGCATGGCGGGCGGGGGCGCAGGGGCGTGGGGGGGGGGAGGGTGGGGGCTGTATTTGCATGGCGTCCATTATTTGCGTGGCGTAGTGTTTGCGCAGCAGAGCGCAAAGCAAACAAGGCAGGAGTGTAAACAGGGGGGCGCGGGCGAGCGGGGCGTGACGGAACCTCTCTCTCTCTCTCTCTCTCTTTCTCTTTCTCTATATGGCCGCTGTATTCATTCACCCGGAAATGTACAGATCGGACTGAGAAAAATACAGAAAACAAAACCAACGTGATGTTCAGTGTTGATCTCCTCCAGACAGGGGTTTTAGGGAGGACTGCTGGTGTGATGAACTCTGTCTCTAAAACAACAAACCATTTTTTTCCTCTTCTTCCCCCTCTTTCGGCAGCTTTACAGACAGACTCTCGGATAGACAGAAGGTCAGAGGGGAAGAGAGAGGTAGACCAGCAGAGAGAGAGGCAAGGGTATAGAGAGGTATAGAGCTGAACAGACATACAGATAGAGAGGGGGGGGAGACAGAGAGAGAGAGAGAGGAGAGAGGCAGAGAGAAAAGGGGAGAGAGACAGGGAGAAAGAAGGGAGAGAGGGAGGTGAGAGAAAGGCAGAGAGAGAGAGAAAGAGAGAGGGGGAGAGAGATAGAGTGAGAGCGGCTGAGAGATGGAGAGAGAGAGAGAAATAGAGAGAGAGAGAGATATGGGGAGAGAGGAGAGAGAGAGAGACAGGCGGAGAGGGGGAGAGACAGAGAGATGGGGAGAGAGCGGCAGGCGGAGGCAGGGGGCAGCTTTGCGGTAGACGTACGGGAGCAGCAGAAAGGGGGGAGCAGGATCGATGGCGAGGGTGAGTTGTGGAGCTGCAGGCCAGAAGCCTGGTTTCCCGGGCTCTGATGAGATTGTTAGGACAGCAGCATGCGCACTGGGTGTGCTGGTGATCCGTCTGAGTCACGCGGAGGTGGGCAGACCACGCCGGCGGAATTCTAATGCGGCCGCTCGGCCTCAAAGAGTCTCCTGTTCATTGAGAAATGACTGTCGGGGCGGAGGGGGAGGGGGGAGGGGGGAGCAGGGGGCTAATTGATTCCATCATGATTTTGGGGTGACTGGGCGGGAACGGGCCCAGGAGAGGAGAGGAGAGGAGCGTACGCGGGGTCTCCGGGGACCCCGGGACAGCACTCATTCTTATTTAGGGCAGCGTTAGCGGCTCCCCCCCTGCGTACCAGGGCCTCCGCGGGGGAGGCTAACGCTCGCTAGCGGAACCATCGTCTTAATTGAATATGAAAAAGGGGAGAGACGTCGGAGCCGTTTGGGCTGACGGGCCGAGGGGGGGGGGGGACTCGGGGGGTGGGGGGTGGGGTGGGGGGTGGGGTAGGGTACGACGAAACCTTCCCGAAAAAGACCCGGCGTTCGGCGCGCGGCAGCCGGGCGAAACCGCGGGAACCGGGATTGTAAGAAAAGGGGGAAGGATGCCGCCAGGCATCGGCAGGTTTTTTTCCGGTTTGAAGGCGGTTCCGCGGGACGGGCTCCAGGTGAGCCGGCCGTATTTTTAGAACGGGAACGTGTCCGTGCGCGCGCCCGGTCACGTCTGCGTCGGGGGTCGCGCTAACTGGCAATCCCGGCCGCGACGCCATTCGCCAGGCTTTTCGAGAACTGAGAGAGAGGGCAGAGCAGGACAGGGGGACGAGGAGGCGGAGGAGAACAGGAACATCGCCATTTTCTCTTTCCGTTTTTCATTTCTTCGAACGTTTGAGGCATAACCGCGCGGTTTGGAAAACAGCCCTGTTAGCCTCGTTCTCCAGAAATGGCACCGCGCTTTTTGATTGATTTCGATTTGCATTGGCCTGTGGATGTGCGTCTGTACCATCCACCTGCATCACAGCTGAGGGATTTAAATCAGCGCGGAAGTGTTTTACATATTTGTGTGAAAGGCAATCCTGAGTTATATGCCCTGCCAACTCGCCACTCCCAAACATCATTAAAATAGTTCATAGTCATAATTCTTTTTTTAAATTTATTTCTGCATTTCTAAAGCATTGCTTCATAGCATATGTAATTCAGCCTGGATGAAATACTGTGATTTTGATGTCTTAAAGCATATTGTTCTATATAAATGTACCTGCATTAATGAAAAAAGGCAGTGATTGATTTTCCGTGAGAAATATATTCCGTAAATATTTCCATGTACATTGAATATGTATATGTATGTTGGGGCGACATAGCTCAAGAGGTAAGACTGATTGTCTGGCAGTCGGAGGGTTGCCGGTTCAAAACCCCACTCTGGGCATGTCGAAGTGTCCTTGAGCAAGACACCTAATCCCTAACTGCTCTGGTGAATGAGAGGCATCAATTGTAAAGCGCTTTGGATAAAAGCGCTATATAAATGCAGTCCATTTACCATTTACCATATTTCTAAGGCCAAATGTACATGCATAGCATTTTTACAGGAGCTATGGAATTGACTGTGAAACATTTTAATATAGCACAA
>NC_049203.1:8355494-8360494 GCF_013347855.1 Anguilla anguilla
AATTCATCGGCTGAAGTTGCTGATTCACCGGGCCCCGCTCCGGCCCTGCCCCGTGTCTCGTCCACCCCCCCCCCCCCCCCCCGGACGACTGGCGGTAATCCGGCCGAGGTGAACGGACGGAACAAGGAGCAGCTGTTTTTTTTTTTTCTTTTTCTGAGCAGCCGTGTTTTTCTGATCTTGGATCTCGCCTCAGCGCGATTTATTCCAAACCACCCCCCCCCTTCCCTTCCCCACCTCCCACCTCACCCCCACACATCACCCCGCCCTGCCCCATCCCAGCTGGAGGAGTCCAGTCCAGGCCCTGTCGGGGGGGGGGGGGGGCAAACTTTTCCTGTCTGACATGTTTAATTTTTTACATCTGAAAACTTTTGGTTCTGGCGGTGCTCCAAGCGCCTTTGTTTGCGCACGGGTTTCAGTGTCGCTGGACTGTGAATGGGGCAGATTTAGCCACGCTGACCTAGAAATTCTTGGCACGGGGCGCCGTGCGTTTGAACCGGACTCCGGCCCGCGTTGTTTTCGAACAAAGAGGACACGAGCGATCAGCCGAATCAGTCAGCCCTCGCACACGGCTCTTAAAATCAGACCCGTTACGGAGCGCGAGTTATAAAAGATTATAAAGCAACCGCAGCAATGCCGTACATGTGCAGCGCATTACCCAGAGTGAAATAACTCTATTAAAATTGGATGTGTTCATAAAAAATACAAACGCCCCATTTTTTTTGCTGTTCTGTAGAACAAGCAGTAGATATATATATTTTTTGTATGACTTTTTTATCCAAGTACAGCATAAATACAGTAGACTTTGCATTGTGTCCACAGCGGAAAGCCCTGTGCGTGGGTAATGGTGAGAGATAACGAGAGCGGTCGGTGGTTATTTGGTTCGGGTTTGGGTTCTCGTCGTCTGGGCAGTTTAGCTTTAGCATCTGAAGGCCGAGGAGCCGTTTGTAGGAACGGGGAGATTCGGGGCTGATGAGAGGACAGGGGCGCGTGGGACTCCTGCGCTCGTACGGTGTCAGGAGCCCCGCGCAGGAGGTGGCAGGAGGTGGCAGGAGCCGCGTGCGCCCGCTCGGCCGCCGCCCGTCGCCCCCGGAGACTGGCGCGTGCGCCGGGGGCTACGCGTCCCGACGCGGGCTGGCAACCAGATGCACCCAACCAGACGCGCGCATCCTCTCCGTGTTCCTGCGTCTCCTTTCATCTCCTCTGTCTGTTCCAGTTACGATGCTCAGCCCTCTCCCTCTCATTCTCTGTTTGTCTGCCGATGTTTGCCTTTTCCCATTTTCTCAACATTTCTTGTTATGTTCTTTGTTAACATGGCTGCCTTCTGCTTGTTGGCTTCGAAAATCCGTCTCATGCTCCCTCTCACTCTCTCACTCTCTCTCTGTCTCTCTGTCGCTCTCTCTCTCTCTCGCACCGTTTCTCACACTCGCGCTCTCTGAAGCATTGAAAAGTCAGCTCCCCAAAAATAAGAACAAAAACATCAACAGGTAAACAGCGGTGCCTTTGTGTGCGCCGCTAACAAACACAAGAGGGATCCAAATGGTTCTGAAGAAATGGGGGCCCTTTGTAGTCGGTGAATATGGTGAACAGTCAGGGAGGAACAGCAGACGGGGAAGGGGGGGAGGGGGGGAATGAGGGGGCAAGGGGGGGGGGCAGGAACGAGAACCGTATGTTCCCCTAGCGCACGACCGTAAAACCCAGCATGGGGTGAGGAGTCGGCCATTAATCTGACACAACAGAATGCTTTAATCTATTAATTATTTGCCGGAATTCATATGCTTGTCTTTATTTAGCCATAAGCCAGGGTAGGATGAGCATGCACGAATACACACACACACACTCACACACACACACACACACACACGCACACACACACACACACACACTCACACACACACGCACACACACACACACAGACCCATGTACATGTACCCGCATATACATACACGCACTTGCAGGCCCACACATGCATATAAACATACGCGCACACACGTGTACACTACGCACATAAACTCACTCGCACACCAATGCACACACACTCCCATACACATAAACACACCCCCGCATTAACACAAACGTAAACACGGCCACACACACACATACACACACACACACACGCACCCTGCAGCAACGTGGAGAGCGCAGTCCGTGAGACGACCTAAGGATGCCCCCCCCCCCCCCCCCCCCCCCCCCCCCCCACACCCGACCACGTCCCTCTCACCCTCGCAGGCAAACACCAGATGTTGAGGTGGCTCTGCGATATGAGGAATCTCATTTTAAAAAATGAAAAGGGGAGAGTAGAGAGGAGAAAGAGAAAAAAACTTTGCGATTCCCGTCCCCCCTCGCAGTGAGATATGAGAATGTTATTATATTGTGATGGGGAAATGATGGTATTCAGAGAGTGGAGAATTCCTCCATAATTCAATTCAATTTCCTTCAGAGCCTTCAATAGCCGGGTCCTAATAAAGAGCGGCCCTGTGTACCGCCGGCCACCGCCATCAGAGGAGCGGGCGCTCGCGGATCCCCCCCCCCATCTTTCCACGGCTCCGACCGTCACCAGGGATACCTGGATAGATGTCTCCCTTCGTGCGGGGGGGGGGGGGGGGGGACACACCTTTTTTAGGGCGTGTTTTTGAAAGCCGGTTCCCGGCGCGGGATTACATCTCCCCGGGGGGGGGGGGGGGGGGGGGGTACCGCGCGCGATCCCGCTCTCCGTTTAGCCGCCGAGGCGCGGCCCCCCGCCGAACCTTGGACTCCTGAGTGCGTATAAAAGCGCGGGGGGGGATTACGCAGGGCGCGCCTCGCAGACCCCTGAAAGCTTTCTCTATCAAACGGGGCTTTTTATTGCTTCTCCAGACCGGAGCCGTTTCAGCGGCGGCCTGTTATTGCCACCTGTCACCGATTTACCTTTTTATTTACTGGTGCCATCGAGACGGAAAGGGACCCGGCCTGCGATCTGATTGGCGAACGGCCGCGGTGTCGACCGCGACTCCGCGCGACCCCCTGCAGGACGGCCGCAGAACTGCAAGGCGGGATAGGGCGGAGCGCGGAATGAGGCCAGAGGTCAAGGGTCGTGGGTTTGTGGAGGCTGAGCTAGAAAAGACAAGTCGGAGAAGAGTAAACTAGGACTGGAGCAGTGTATGGAATGGTCACAGTGATGCCGGTGGAGGCCACATCGGCTTGATTGATTCATGTGAAACCAAAGTAGCTGTAGTGAAGGTAGACGCTGGAGTAATGTGCATATGTGAAGGTTGGAGTAGCGCATAGATCACAGAGCAGCGCAGGTGGGGTCGGCCTAGCGCTGGAGGTGGAATTTGCACTGATGAGACAGAGACAGAGATTGGAGAAGATTAGGGACGTGGCTGGAGAGAACCGTCTAGGTGACAGGCAGAACCGTGCGTTGACGGGTAGGGGGGGGGGGGGTTGGAGCAGGTTATGGCTGTTGGCCTTTCTCCTCCGCGTAACACGTCTTCCTCTCACAAAAGGGAAGTGACACGGAACCCCTCGCTCCGAGCCCCTCTCGGCCCCGGGGGAGAGGCATAAAGTAATCATCCGTGGCAGGAACATGAGCTATATCTGGCGTTGGCCTGCTGGGAACGTCAGGAATTTGCTTAAAGTTTCTTTTGAGCTTCAGGTGGATAGAGAAACACCCCCCCCCCCCACACCCCGGAACATTCTAGACGCGGAACAACAGCGAGATCGCAGCCGGTGTTGGCCCGTGCTGCGCTCAGCCGCATCGATCGCGTTCTCTCCGAGTCGACTCTTGTTGTACGGTTGCCACGTCGTGCGGCAGATGACAGTTGCCAACCGTGCCCGTCACGCAAAGATCGGGCACTTTTTTTTTCTCCGTTCTTGGAGGAAAAGAAATGTTTTCATGCTCTGTTGTGCTGTTAAGCACCTTGCATGCCTTTCTGCTTTGCTCCTCGGATTTGTGTATGAAAGCGTATAACAGCATCCTGCAGGTTGCGGGGAGGTCAGCGCACCCGTCTGTTTCCTGTCTGTCTGTGCCTAACCTGTTTGTCTGACTTCATTCCCTCCTACCTGCCATTGTTATTTTTTGCGATCGTGCCAGTTGGTTTCTCTGTGTGCCTGTGAGATGCACGCTGCTCTCGCCTGCCGCGTGTGTCTGTGTGCGCGCGTGCCTGTGAGTGACTGTATGTGTGTGTGTGTGTGTGGATGTATCTGTGCGTTTGACTTTTGATTTGTCTGGCTTGTGGTTGTCAGCTGTTGGTTTTTGTGTGTGTGTGTGTATGTGTGTGTTTGCGTGTGTGTGTGTGTGTGCGTGCGTACGTGTCTGTTTGCGTGTGTATGTGTGTGTGTCTATGTGTGAGTGTGTGTGTGTGTGTGTGTGTATGTGTATGCGTGTGTGTGCGTGTGTGTGTGCATGTGTGTGTGCGTGTGTGTGCATGTGTGTGTGTGTTCGAGTGTGTGTGCATACGTTAATGTATTTCACCTGAGCTTTGTCTTGTGGTCCTCACCCTGCAGGGTGTGTGCTTTTGTGTGTTTCTGGGTGCCTGTGCGTTTTTCACCCACACTCCTCTTCCCCCCGTGCGTCTGCTCATCTCCCTGTCTCGGCAGTGACAGATGGATTCGGTGTTTGTTGTGCAAAGACAGCAGTGATAATGACAGAGGTGTGGAGGTGTCTCTTATCTCCAGGGCTTGGCGGGCTGCAGCTAGCGTCTGCACTTCGCTGAGGAGCCTGTAGCACCTTGCAAAAACTTCTGGAAGGACTTTACCCTCGCCTGCTCTAATGTCTCTTTAATAAAGCTGACCTTAGTGTCTCTGTGATAAAGCGCTTCCAGGTGCTTTTGAGGGGGAAAAAAAGCAAAAAGTAAAAAAAAAAAAAAAACTTTCTTTCAGCATGATATATTTGTTCCTCCTTTGGCAAAATGCTGATCTGATGTTTTTTTTTTTCCACCTCTCATCTTTATAACCTTGTTTTTTTTTTTTTTTTTTTAAACATACATTATTTGCCAGTGTAAGGCAGATACAGTGACTGAAAC